>NC_060952.1:20261582-20371582 GCF_022045245.1 Lucilia cuprina
TTTTTTTTTTTTTTGTCAAACTTTTTGTATTATCTATTATTATTTCCGTTTGTTTTGCCAAAAATTTTAGTCACAGTCTTTATGTTTAAATTGTCTGTTGGTGTTTTAATAATCATTTGCGAAATAATTATAAAAACATAAATTATAATTTATTGCGACTATAAGATATATTTTAGTCTATTGTATTTAATTTTTCGAGAATATTCCTAGAATTTATGTTCCTATTCCTTTTTTAATTCATTTGAAACTTTGCCACTTAAAGTAGGCATACGTTTAGGCTGTTTTAGAATTTGAAATTAATCTAACGCATTTAAATTGCCAAAAAAATCCATTAGTAAATTTAAGTTATTTTCTTGAAATTTTTCTAATTTATAGCATTTTTTTTAAACTCATTGCCTCTCTTAAGAGTTATTTCTAAAAAATCAAAAATTATTTGATTTTTTATTTTATTAAAATTTTAAACATTAAACATATTTTTAAATCATTTCTTTATATCTATTTAATCCCACGATATCCATTAAGTTTTATATTTAAAACATCTTGTTTTTTTTTTTTTTTTTGTTTTTGTTCAAATGCAACGAATAATGCGAAAATATTTCCTTGTTCACACATTTAATATTTACGATTAAGTGTTTATTTATATAAATATATAAAACATGTGTAGTTTTGGGATAAGACACTTTAACGTGGCTAAATTTATAATTTTTTTGTATTTTATATTGAAAATAAAATGCTGGTAAAAAGAACAGGTTTCAGATTAAGAGAAATCGTATAATTGGTGATGTCTTCAAGAATTGAATAATATATAGACTAGTCTATGGACTAGTCTGTAATAAGGACAATGGACTAGTCTATTGACTACTTCATAGACTTGTTTAAAGTCAAGTAATTAATGAACTATTGTCTAGACTGTCTATTGGCAAGTGTCTTTGACTTACACATTGCCAGCCTAGCCTATGGACCAGTCTAGAGTCTAGTCTATAGACTTGTCTTGTGACTACTGCATAAACTAGTCTAAAGACAAGTAGAATAAGTTATAAACTAATCTATGGACCAGTCTAGTCTATTAACTAGTGTATGGGCTAGTCAATAGTCGACTTACTGTAGTCTTAGAACTACTCTTCAGTCGTCCATTGACTATTGTATGGACTTGGCTAATCAGGTCTATAGACTAATCTAGTATAGTCTGTGGTTTGGTATATAGTCTATGGACCAGTCTATATTCTGTCAATAGACATGTCTAATCTAAGGACAAGTCTTTTGACTACTCTATGGACTAGTATATATTGGAGTCTATGGACCAGTCTATAGATTGTGAACTAGTCTATAGTCTATGATATTGGAAAGGTGCGAATCCATGGAGAAAAGGGTGTAAAAAGGAAAAATTTTCATGAAGAAAATATGTAAAATTTACCCCCCATTCTCATCAAATGCTCGAGCTGGATTCAGTTTAGTCTACAGACAATTCTATCAAAAGTGTAAGATCTTGTATATTGCCTAATCTACAGATTAGTCTAGAGTCTATTCTAGAATTTAGTTTCTGAACTAGTATATAGACTTGTCAATCAATTAGTCTAGTATTTAGTCTATGGACTAGTATATATAGACTAGTCTTTCCATAGACTACAGTCTATTCTATGAGCTAGTCTAGAGATTAGCACCAGTCGATAAACTAATATATCAGTAGACTATAGTATACTTTCTAGTCTATGGACCAGTCTACAGTCTAACCTATTGACTACTGCATAAATTAGTCTGAGGACAAGTCTACTGACTAGTCTAAGGACAATTCTGTTGATTAGCCTAAGGACAAGTCTTATGACTAATTTATAGTATAGTCTACATACGTCTCTATAGATTAGTCTATATCTACGGTCAAGTCTTTTGACTACAGTCTAGTCTACTGATAAGTCAAGGGAGTTGATTCTTGACTACTGTATGGACTAGTGTATTGGGTATTGCTTAGACTATTCTAAGGGCAAGTCTAACGACCAGTCTGCACTCTAATCTACCGACAAGTATTTTGATAATTCTATTGTTTTGTTTATTGGCTATTAACTAACTGTGTATATCTTTGCTAGTATATGTACTAATCTGTCAATTCTAATTTTGTTATATTTCTTATAAAAATGCAATTTTTTATTTAAAACCATTTCCTTTGAGACCACTTTTCTTAAATTTTTATATTCAAATATATAAAAAAAAATCTTTTTGCAAACTCTTATTTTAATGGAGAGGGAGGAGGCATATTTTGTTCCCCAATAAACACATTTCCTTCTATATACGAAAACAAATTTATGTATGTATATAAAAATTCAAAATATAATAATAAAAAAAGCGCATATGTTAACAATCATAAACAATTAAATTAAAAATTTTAATTATCTTCTTTTCAAATATTTAAGATTTAGATTTCATTGCAAAAACAAGAAAAAAACAACAAAAAAATGCGAAATATGTAAAATTAATAAAAAAATATAATATGTACTAGTTGTTGTCGTACAAGTACATAAAAAATAAATAAATTGTAAAAAAAACTAGGTGAGAACTAAATGTGCAACAGGAAATAAATAGAAAATTGTACAAAATTTTAATAGAAATGTCACACACACAGAGATACTCGGAGAGATTCTTTGACAAAAAATATGTTCAATCAAAATAACATAAATAGATTTTTATTTTATTTATGCAAATATTTAAATATTTAAAATTTTCCATTTGTCTATAAATTATTTTGTTAAAAAAACATAATTTTGTTTATTAATTTAAAATAAAATAAACTAAGGAATTAGGATTACATAGATATTGGTGACAATTAATATGACAAACACTTGTTTAGTGACTTTTTTGGTTTAATTTTTGTCATTAACCCATTAAAGACAAAATTTAAAAAAAGAAAATATTTTTCAAAAAAAAAAAAATTAGATTAGTAATTAAATTTGTAATAGAAACTATGGAAAATTTTAATATTAAGCAGCAACAACAACAACAAAATGGTTAATATAAGACCACCACCTCCTCCTACCCTTGATGAAGGTTATTTTTTAAGTGATCAATATACAAAATTTTGTAAATAAACAAAAATATACATACACACATATATACAAGAAAGTGTGTGTATGTTCCAGACTTTCTTATACATACATATATTTTCAGTCTAACTATATGTATACTTTTTCAAAATTTTCTTTTTAAATATGTATCTATTAAAAACACTCGTAAAAAAATATAAACAAAAATATTTATAATCATTAGACTTCGACTGTCAAGTATTTTTAAAAAATTTTTTAAAATTTAGAGATTATTAATAAATCTCCTGCTGATGTATTTGTCCCACTTTGGGGATCTATTACTAGCGCTATTTGTTTTTTTAAATACCATTACTTTTTGAAACAATTTAACAATTAATATCTTTTAGTACTTTAGAAGCTTTCATTCAAAGAAGATTTCCTAATAGTGATAAAAAAATTAATTAAAAAAACTTTAAAATCGTTTTATATTAAAGTACGTTTAAATTTATTAAAATTTTTAAAATTTTTTAATAACCGTTAAAAATGTGTTCAGATTTATTAACTATTTTATAAAAAAAAAGCAATAACTTTTATCAATAATTTTGACAAATTTGTTTTTTAAATTTCTTTTAAATTTAAATTTTTTTAACCCCAACGATTTATACTAAATGGATAAATAATTAACTATTTTTATCTTCTGAATTAAATGAAATAATATTTTATATGTAGTGTTTTTGATAAAAAATATATTATATATGGAATTCTTAATTTAACAACCACGCCCTTTTTAAAAGGGGCGTGATGTTTGTAACCTGTCACAAAGATAGAATTAATCCACAATTCAATGCATATAAGAGGTGCAGCAACAAAAACAGCAATCTTCTTTTTTTTTATATGAAAAATATAGAAATTTGCAAACAAATTAGATTTGAAATTTAGAGATAGCTTTTTAAGTTTATGTATGAAATGGAAAAGATGCGTTAGTTTCAACACCCCTCATATATCCTTGCGTTAAGGAGCATAAAATATTAATCATGGATTATTGACGCTATTTGAGATTTAATAAGTTTAGAATAGAGAACATAAGTTGTGGTAAACCACAAACTAATGCAGTGTAGTTTAGTCAACTAATTATCAGTGATTTTAAAGTATAGATGAAAATATTTTATAATCTGTTTCTGTTATATTTAATTAGACTTATCTCAGTTATCACATATCTCACTTCCAAATAGAAACAAATTCGTCTGATTTTGCACTCGTAATCAAACACTACTAATTTTCTTAAATATGTAGTACATCTGGTTCCCAGTGTGATCATTACCATAACTACACTTGAAGCAAGTGCCTGGAAACTATATTTCATGAGCTTCCAAGTCAGAATTAATTTAATTTCAAAATTAATAATAAATATGATCAGCAACTTCTTTTAAAAAACTACACAAAGGGAAAAGAAACATACTCGTCTGGTAGCAAATTGACACCAAAGTATTTATAATTTTTCAATAACAAACGTTGTGAAAGTACGTACGTACAAACGCAACACTCGTTGTCGAATTCTAAATTTTATACAAATCCGTTGTCTAAGTGTTAACCAACGTGGTAAGCTCAATATTAACAACAGATTGTAATCATGGAACTAATAGCAATAATATACTAATTCTATCTTTGTGGATTCTACACAAGATCATTTCCAATACATATACATAATTCTCAGTGTATATCAAATAAACTTTTTAAAATTTTTTCCTTAATATTTCTATAAAATATTGCCCAAAACATAATAAAAAATATATCTTGTCCATTTGCTGTGCACATGGACAAGATATATTTTTGTCCTGACGCTGTGCACATTCACTTATTTTAGAAGGTTTTCAGGCTGATCTTTTAAAAATTATAAATGAAGAAAATAAATTTAACTTCAAACACACAATTTTCCATTACTTATTTTGGAATTGACAAAACACAGCTTTATATGAACTTGTTGTTCTTGCTTTGTTTTATTTTTATAAACTAAGTTCAAAGACAATATTTACCATACGATGATATATGTTGAAATAAATTCTAACCTAATCTTTAAAGATTTTGGGTTTTCACAAAACTGGCGTAGAAACGGAGAGACAGACGCACATACCTCAATATTGCAAAAATTGAAAATACTTCGCACACGTGTGTAAGTAGTACTCCTTAAAGGACTACGACCGGTCCAAAACTAATCCAGATATATACATAAAACGTATTCCTTTTAACATTGTGATGTCATAGGTGAGGTACGTGGTTCTCAATCCGCAACATAGTCCCAAGTAGTTTAGGATATGGACGAAAATATGTGAAAAAATAAACATGGACTACTTAAGGTATCATGTACTCTAATAATGTTTAGAGGGAAGTAGTTTTTGAACTATTTAATTGAATCGTAAATTCCAATAATTTTTTTCGGGGGATCGACCAGGGAGCCTTTGACAGAAGTAACTTTGTTGTGCATGCGATGCCCAACAAAAATAAAATGAACTACTTCCAAAAAAACTACATTTATCACCACTTCAAAAGTAGCATGAATTTGTTTACCCTCTATGGAAGTGATGTTTATTGACTTCCAAAGAAGAGAAAAGAATCTAATTTTGTTTAAAGTAAATTCTACTTCTTTTTCGCTTCTTTAGATTTTTTTTGCTAGACTATTATTTGTGTTAAGTTTTGTGCTGTTGCCGAAGAAGACAACAGAATGCCAAGCAGTAGTGACATTGTAAGTAAGCGTTGGAAGTAAGTTGGTGTCAAGTGTATGTAATACAGGATAAAAGTAGTGGTACGCGGGCCTCCCTCATCCGAATACATCAAGAGTGCGTCGGATGTTTGAAAATGGTGTTGGGCTGAATGGTGATGGATTTTCCTTTGAATTTTCCTTCTTTACCCGTTTATGTTCAGGTTTTAATCTGTTGATATGAAAAAGAAAAGTCGTAGATTTTTGAGATAATTTCGTATGTCGGTCTTCAGATTAGATCTCTAAATACTGTTGCCGAATCAATAAAAGCTATCTCATATGTGTGGTTGTAAAGGGAAGTGATGTTTTTGCAACAGAGCTGCAATAGCAAGAAATTTGATAGCTTGAGTACTTGATCAAATGTAAATGTATATGGACCAGTACTGTTTTCAAAAATTGGCACCGACATATAAGAAGTACAAATGGGCAGATGTGAGTCTTCTAATAAGCTGACCCATTGGTTTTAAAAGTACCGGCGAGGATAACTTACTTCTCAATAAGGAGAGGGCACCCCCTCACCTTCCCTTAATTACTAAACGCGAAAAACTATCGGCTTGTACTGAACTTTTTATCGCCGTTCGATCCTTCGGGATAAATTGTATTATTTATTGGGGAAAATAACATAGACCTTAATATGACATTGTTCTGATGATAGTTTTCAAAACAAAACAGATATTTTTTTTTAAATATAAAAGGTTGTGGCTTTGCAAAACAACAATTTCTAAATAAAAATGTTTTTATTAAAAATAGCCATCATATGATAATATTTATTATAAATAATAGACATTTTGAATAATCATGGGTTAATGCATTAAAATAAATTTGAAATTTGACCAAATATTTTGAGTGGCACGTTTCATATTAAAATGTTTTTTTATTATTTTCAAAAATTTTTGTTTGTTTTGTTCTGTATGTTAAGGATACACCCACCCACTTGATTCTTTTGATATTTTGTTGCTAAAAACAAAAAAATAATAGAAAATTTTTAATAATATTGATTAAAAAATGAAAGCGTTTTTGTTTGTTTGTATGTTTTTTTTTATATTATTATTGTTCTAGAGTTTAGTGGGAGTCTGTTTTTTTTTTTTTTTTTTAATTTTTGTTTTCAAAATGATGAATTTTTAACATTTGCATTAATTTTTTTTCAAAAATTTTCTCTAAACAAGTGACATTTGGTAAAAATTAGAAAAAAAAACAAATTTGACTCAAAATTTTGTTTTTTTCTTTAATTTTCAACATGAGTACAAATTTAGAGAAATTTTGAAAATTAGCTCATTTGGTTTAGAGTGCAATAGAATTTTTTTAAATATAAAATTTTTATGTCTGTTTTATAGCTTTTTTTTTTCGAATAAATTGTTGTTGTTTGGATATTATTAATATGTTAGAAATGAAAAAAAGAATGACACACACATACAATTTTTTCCCTCTATTAGAAAAACTCTTTGCATTAGTTGAGTATTTTCGAGAATATAGTTTTGACTTTAAGACTTGAGTAAATTTGTGTTTATATGTGTTGTTTTGCTGTGTATGGTTGAAAATTGCATATGTGGAAGTGTTTGGTTTTTGTGGCCACTCAAAACTCAAGTAAATTTTGTCGACATTCAGTCAAAACTTGTCCTGTTAAAGACTTGTCGTTAGTAAAAACAAACAGTAGTAGTTTTTGTTTGCTGCTGTCGTTTGACGTGTTTGTTTTTCAAATTCAAAATTTTCCGTTACCAAAAAAAAAATTAAATAAATTTTAAAAAAATATATAGAAAAGTGTTGAAAAGAAAACTGGAACATTTGTAATTGGTAATTTCTTTTTTCTTTTACTTTTTGTGTTTTAAAAAGGTGTAAAATAATTGTCTTTTTTTATTTAATCCAAAACAAAGCAAAAACAGTGAGTGTGTTTTAGTGATTTTTCTTAAGAAAAAAAAAAACGAATTTATTGGAAATATTTTCTCTTTCTCTACTTAAATATTTCCTTAATTTATCTTCTGTTACAACGTCTTAACAGTAAATATGAAAATATTTTTTTATAAAAATAGATTTTTTTGGTTTTTTGCAATTTTTTTATATTTAACTTTAAAACTGTTCATTATATTATAAATTTAATTAAAATATTTATAAAATTTATTATAATAATGAAATAATGATGTTGTTATGTAATGTTGTTTAAGGCAAAATAATGTTAATGTTTAAAAGTAAAATTTTTAAAATATTTAGGTCTAGAATAGATATAGCACTACTAATAAAAATAGATCTGATCTTTCTTAACAATAACGTTAAAACTACTTCCGTTGATATTATTTTGAAGCTATGAATAAGGAATTGCTTCTATGTTATATTCTTTGCTTGCATTTTTCGGAGAAATTTAATTTTTTTAAATGAATATCGAATGAATGTTTTTAAAATTTATACAAAATTTGAATTCGTACGAAATGTTAAAGCTTACTTCAGATGATTTTAAAAAATATGCGTTTATAGCTAGTATCAATATCGTAAGAGTTTTTTAACACTTTTCATAGCATTTAGCGTCATTCCCAATAATTTTAAATGAAGTACGTATTTGAACAATTTTCCAACAACAACTAAAGACCTCCTCAATTAATAGCACTCACATAACATTAGAAATTTTCTTAAATGAAATAAGACATTAAAGAAATATAAAAATGTAGACATAAAACTTCTAACTCGTAGAGGCTGCCTGTCACTAGGTGATAATTACTTTTTAAATGGACTTAGAAACGAAAGGCAAATAAAAAAGATAGATAGATAGATAGATAGTAGATAGATAGTAGATAGATAGTAGATAGATAGTAGATAGATAGATAGATAGATAGATAGATAGATAGATAGATAGATAGATAGATAGATAGATAGATAGATAGATAGATAGATAGATAGATAGATAGATAGATATATAGATAGATATATAGATAGATAGATAGATAGATAGATAGATAGATAGATAGATAGATAGATATATAAATAGATAAATAGATAGATAAAAAAATATATAGATAGATAAATAAACAGGTAGATAGATAGATAGATAGATAGATAGATAGATAGATAGATAGATAGATAGATAGATAGATAGATAGATAGATAGATAGATAAATAGATGGTTCCTACGGTCCAATTACAAACACTTTGCTCAAGTACACAAGCTAATAGTCTCTGTTGATTCGGTTACAGCATCTAGACACGTAATCAGTGATCGAAATACGAACCAATCAGATAAACCAAAATCATGTTCTAATTCACAAAAACACACTGTTGTAAATCAGAGCAGAGCCAAGACCCTGCACCGACGCATTTAGAATATACGTGTTGGACTAGATCGATATACCACTAATTCATTATGTTGTATTTAGTGGCAACAGCACAGAACATATGCCTACATATAGATTTCATTGTGTAGTTAACTGTTATCAAACAATATATTCCCGCCAGTTTAGGTTTGAATCACAATCACCAAGTAAACCCCAAAAAACCGTGTAATGCAAAGTCCATTTGCCCTGCTAGCTATCGGTTCCTTGGTGCAAGATTATATAGATCTCTGGTTTGAAGGGGCGAGAATACAATTGAAACCACTAGTTTATAATATATTCCAAATATATTTGAAAATATAATTGAAATATTGGATTTTTTTAAAGAAAGTTAAGAGAGTATAATCGAAATAGTTGTTTATTAAGAAAATACTTTTATATAGGGTGTATCAAAATCAGCCTAGCCAAATTTAATAGTGCTAAATAAATGAAAATTATAGCCGGATATAAAAAAGTGTAAAGAAATTTGTTTAACACAAGTTTTTATTACTGCTACTACGGCAACAACCCAAATCTTTCAATAAATAATATTATGGATAATTAAAATTATACAAAATATTTACAATTGATTAAAAAATATAAAAAAATCTACTTAAAACAATTGCAGAACTTTTTGGGGAAAAACCAAATTGTTAAAAAAAAATCACGAACAAAATATAAAAATTTGAGCTCATAAAGTTCTTTTGCAAAAAGAAAATTTTTTCACTTCAAGTAAATTATTTTTTCACACATTGCTCTATATATACATATATTTTTGACTTGATAATTCTTTTAAACACATACACATACATATGTATGTATTTAACAAAAAATTTTTTTGGAAAAATCCATCAACGCTGGAAACTAATATAAAACAGATTTTTATTTTCAAGTGGCAAAAGAAAAAATCCTTTAATAATCACGCACAAGTGGTTTAAGTGAAAGTGCAAAAATATAAAACGTTGAATTTTTATTATTATTAATATTTTATTGAAAATTCATGTGTTATTAATAATTTTTTTATTTATTTTTTCAAGGCTGTCGAAAGTACTGGAGAATTTGCCGAATACATTGAAGAGCATACAAAAGTTATTAAAACAACAACCACACAGGTACAGATTGTTTTGCAAAATTTTTAAATTTTTAAAGTTCCTAAAATTATTTTAAGTAGTTAATTACTGTTAGTAAAAACAAAATGTTATTATAGTTAACGCGTGGGTAGTGTGAAAAGTACTTAAATACATGTGTAGTTTAGTCGTTAATAAAAATTGTTGTTTTACAAGGAATTTATTATAAAGTTTTCTTAAAAACCGTTGACTTTATATTGTAATAAAAAATTTAGTAACAATAGAAATTTGTTTAAAGTAAATATTTTATTGTAAACAAAATTAATAAATTGTTTTTTTTTTTTTTTTTTGTTGGTGTTAAGTTTAATTTTAAAAAAGTTTTGGGGAGTATAATGATGCTGTCATTCAATTTGTAGAACATTGAAATATTGTTTAAAGCCCCTAAAAGTGTATACATATTATGGGCCTTTACTAAATTTTAAAATGATCTAGTTATATCCGTCTGTCAGTCTGTGTATTGAATGTACGATAGGATAAGGTTTGCTTGGTGTAGAAAATAGGCAATGTCGGTCCATGTTTTTACATGTAGCCCCCATACAAATGACCTCTTGGATAACAGTCATCACTGTTTTAATGATGCCAGTATAACGATCGAATTAAAATCTTTTTTTTCAAAATAAGGATCAGTCCACAATTGACCCTACCTGCCATATAAGGCCGCAATACGTAAATTACTGAAATCGCTTTACGAGTACAGGATTTATAGGAACTAAAAAATTAATATTTTCAATTTGGAAGAGATCGTTTCCGAATAGTTTTAAAGCCTGAGTAAAGACCGAATATTGCTCAAATATTCATACAAATATCATTTACAACAACATCAATTCACTAACCTTCATAATAGGGAACAATATCGGTATATAGTTGTAATGTATAAAGACTCTTAAAACTATAACGGATAACTTTTTCTAAAGATGCTGTCCATGAACTAGTTTTGTGTCAGTTTTTCTCCGCTTAAAAATGATCTCTCTGTCTTTCTCTCACTCTCTTTAAATGAAAATTAGAGTTTCATATAAACTGCAATTTTTTCTCTAATATTAGAGAATGGGAGGGATATATCTTAGAGATTTAAGAAGTTCGTACTTGTAAGGAACTAGCTAAATAACTACTAAATATAACTAATAAATAACTAGCTAAATAACTACCTTTAACTTTCACTTGTTGTGTTCCCTAGTCTAGTTCAGTTTATGATCACTTATAGATTCCTCATTCGATATCTCTAAAAACTCTATATAAATTATAAAACATCTTAATTAGTTGATAATTTTGTTTGTTTTGGGTTAATACGATCTGTTTTGCGATCGTTTCAAAGTATTCTTTATACAGTGTGAGTATTCGAATTTTGGTAAAA
Organism: Lucilia cuprina; assembly: GCF_022045245.1. NCBI lineage: Eukaryota > Metazoa > Arthropoda > Insecta > Diptera > Calliphoridae > Lucilia > Lucilia cuprina. The sequence goes on from NC_060952.1 coordinate 20,273,120, forward strand.
TAAGAAAAAAAGAAACAATTAAATCTATCGAATAATTTACAAGTTACTTGAACCGACAACAATTGATCACAAAAATAAATGGAAAAAATCAGGTGATCATATTCGATCGATATTGACTGATTGTGATCTTCATTACCATCAAATAATTTACTTGTTTCTATAACTGATGTGTCCAGTTATAGAAACAAGGTAAACAACATCACGGTAATAAAACAAGATAATTAGATAGTTAAAACCTATAGTTGGAACTAACTGTAATGAATGGACTCTTGTATAAAAGAAAAGATTATGGCAAATATTTCACACAATTCAGAATCATGATTTTTCCCCCAACCTATATTCGGAATTTTATGGAAACGGATGAATGAATCAACTGAATATTAAGCTACATGATATAAATATAAAGGTATTCCGGTAAAATTGTCTTGAAATATCATGAAAATGTGTTTAAGTGAATGTCTTTATATCGTTTCATATACAAAAATATACAAACAAAAACTATAGCATGATCCGATTGAAAAAAAGATAACAACAAAAAACACTGTTATTCATAAATCAACAACAATTATGTATATAATCTACAAATAATGTGTTTTAAACTAAAATAAACTTCAATAGCATTAACTTATCACACCACCCTCGTTACATTTGTCTGTAAAATTAAGCTTATTTAATATTAACTAAATATTAAAAAAAATAATTAACAATATTTTTCTTTTAAATGTTTTTTTTAGACTTCTGGACATTTAGTCAACGGCAAAGATACCACTTATCGTACTGTAGCTTTTGAAAAATTCCCTGTACCCACCACTGGAGGAATCGTTGTTGGTAAGTCGCTTTATAATTTAAAAATAATAATTTACAAATATGCAGTTAAATACGCATTAAATACAGCGAGAAAAAAAAGGAATAATAACAATTAAAATCAATGTTTATGAAGCAAATAATTTATGTCATAAAATATTTCAAAATCATACACACATACATATGTTTATATGTTTATATATATTTGTAATTATAGTATTGTTGTAAAACGACAATGACTTGTTGACTTGTTGCACAGTGTTCTATAATTATCTTACTCATTATCAAGATATAGCCATCCATCCATCCATCTGTCAGTCAGTGAATCGTCGTCGGTCACTTTTGCCGTGAGGCGTATAATATCAGATGATGAGGCGTTGTCACAAACACGAGCAGAATGTTTTTTTAAATAGATCTCGTCAGATGACAGATGGCTATATTAATTTTTCTTAATTTTTTTACGGGAAAAAATTAACAAAAAAAATTTGTTTGTCGAATTTTTATTTTGCTTCGAACACAAAAAGTTAATTATTTTTAATTTTAAATATGTTTTAAGTTCATTGGATTTGTTAAAAATATTTTCAAAAACGTTATTTTTGGTTTTATATTTTTAAATATATATAAAATATCGGGCAATGGATAAATAACTTACGATAAAATTATTTCGTTTATCAAAATAAATATCAGCTTTTTTTGCTCGAAATTAATTTAAAAAACAAATTATATATAATTAAATATATAGGGTCTGTCATAGAATTCCATTACGATCGAATGTGTAATAATTTTTTTTTATAGATATTTCTTCTTAAAATACTTAAACGACAATTTTTTTCGAAATGAAATCGGAATCGAGACTTCAATATCTTTTCCTTCTTCCTTCTCCCTGTCTTTACAACTACGACATTGATTGTTGAAGGGGAGCCCAAGCCGACTGTTATTACTATTATCAATCTCGGTGTATCTCATCTACCTCGTTTTATAAAGAGTCTTGTGCGTTTCTCATTAAAGGAGGATCACAATATATTGGCTCCTTTACATGTGTCTAGGTTATTCCACATATTTTCTGCTACTGAACGTCGTTGGAAGTATCAAGAGCAGATCTCGTTCGGTCAAGCCTATTCTTCCTGTTTATTATCATAATATGCACAGGGGCCCAAATAAAGGCCCCTTTTTTGCATTGTCTAACTAAAATTTTCTAAAGGGGTCTATGTGTGGGAGCTAGGGTCAAATGAGGACAGGTCTTTATGAAATTTACAAGGTCATTACTACTATGACTATTAGATACTGAACGTCGTTGGAAGTATCAAGAGCAGATCATAATTGTGAGCTCAGTAGCCCTTTTCTTTTCTATTGTATGGGAGCTTGGTGATATAATGGACCGATTTTAACCATTTTCAATAGGCTTCGTCCTTGGGTCAAAAAAGCGTGTATGCCAAATTTCATCCAATTATTTTGAAAATTGCTATCTGGACGGACATAGCTAAATCGACTCAGATTTAAGCCGATTGGTATACTTTATGGTGGGTATAGGACATATATTTCTGTATGTTACAAACATCAGAACAAACCCAATATACCCATGTGGTGTAGGGCTCTCATTTGACCTTAGCCTCCATATAAAACTTTCTTAAGAAAATGCCTTAGACATCTAAATTGAACTTATCACTAGTATCATAATGAAATTCAGCATTTCAATAAAAATAAAATTATCCACAAAGTTTAATGAGGATCGGCCCATATAAGAACGTAACTCCCATCAATAAATTGTTTTAATACATCAGAATTAAAGAAACATTTAAACTAAAGGTAGACCATGCCCTTCAATACTTGTTTTCCTTTTAAGAAAAACCCTATAACAGTCTTTTTTAGCCTTTCAGGATCATTGGCAGTTAATTCTGAACTAAATAATTTTATAGTTTTTTTTTTTCGAAATTCTCCTCAACCTGAAAGGACATTAAAAAATCTTTAGTTCCCCAGAAATACTTAACCAAGTTAATTCACTTTTCAGCCATTTTATTTTGAATTTCTTAAGATTTACAAAGTCAGGTGGTGATCAATTCACATTAAAATTTTCCTTAGTATTTATGTGATTTTCTTAAAATCAAATTGATGTTCTTGTTTTATTGAAACAGTTTTAAATTTAGTTAAATTGCAGCTGTTGTGATATTTTAATAAAAAAAAAACAAATTTCATATTGATAGGCGATTTAAGTGAAAATAATCAACAAATCGAAAAAAAAAAACAAAAAATGCATACAAATTGTATTGATCTCATTTTCATAACTCAAAAGAACATGTCACTAAGCGGTAGACATACAAATTAAACACCATTTCCAATGGAATTTAAAAGGAAAAAATCCCATTAAAAGTAATGTATTTTATTAAAATGTATATGAAAAATGTATATGAAAAGTTTTCATGAATATTCCAGGAGTATACTTTTCAATTCTTTTGTTTGTTAAGTTGAACACAAAAGTGTGGCCTAACTTTAGGCTTCGGAATATAGACTAAACTGTAAAAATTTAGGAAGTAGGATTTGTTGTGACGTTTTTAATTTTGTTAAAGTTCTTTAAACTTACATGTAGACTTTAGAATCAAATACCATTTCCAAATTACATTTTGTATATGTAAAATTTTCAGAAATATTCCAGGAGTTTTTGTATTTTCGTTGAGATGAACACAAAGCTATAGCCTAACTTTAGGCGTCAAAATATAAACTAAACTGTAACACTTCAGGATCAGAATTTCTTATAACGTCTATGTTTCCGTTACAGTTCTTTAAACCAAGCTGTAGACTTAAGAATCAAACACCAATTCTAATTGAATATAAAAGGTTAATTTCGTATGATTAAGGACATAAAGACAAATGGCATAAGTGGTAATTTCTTTTAAAATACATTGTATATGAAAATTATTCAGGAATATTCCAGGAGTCAATTAGATGTACGCTCGTTAAGTTTAACACAAAAGTGTAGCCTAACTTTAGGAGTCGAAATATAGACTAAACTGTAACATTTTATAATCCTGTGAAAGTTGTTTTAATAGAGCAAAAGTTTGTGGAATATATCTGGAAAATGGTGTTTAAAAGCAATATGAATCTAATTTGTTCTAGAGCATTTAAAAAAATATATACTTTTAACCAAATTTCAAAAAATGTCTATTTGGTTAAACAGCAACAAAAACAAACATGTTAATTAAATTTATGATTTATGATATTTTTGCAAAAAAAAAAAAAAAAAACACACTGACCAACACAAATAGAATAAAATTCTCACACACTCTTCAAATTTTTCTTTTCCAACAAATGCGTTACAAAATTACCAAATATTATATGTCGGCGAAAAAAAGCCACTGTAACCGATTTTTTTTCTCTAAATTGGCAAAAAAATAAATTGGAAAATAACTGACTCGTACAAAACAAACAACACATGAACAAAAAAATTCCCAACAAACCAAAACTAATCATGGCAATTTTCACAAAGAAATCAATAATTTTATTTAAATTGAAAATAATAAAAATATAAATACAATTTAAATTTATAGAAAAAAATGAAAAAAATTAAAAAAAAAACAAACTTTGTAGACATCAGCATATATATTTTAAAGGAAAATAGTCGTCGTTCGCTCAGCGCCTAATTTCTTTTGATGATGTTTTACTTTAAATGATGTGTCGTTCCTAGATGGATTTTTTCGCTAAAAACATTTGTTGCATTGATTTTTCATTTTAGCATGACATTTTCACCAAAAAATATAAACCAAACGGCAAAAAAAAACTTTAAAGATTTTCAATATCTGGCGAAGAAAATTTTATTTTTGGCCACTCATTACATACAGTACCCTGGAAATTTGTGAGTGTGTGTGCGATTTTGCCTCAAATATGAATAAAATTTTAATTTGACAAAGTATAAATAAGAAATGCAAATAGTAGTGATTTACTCATCTACAAATAGCGATCTAAATTTAATGATGCATTTTATTCATATATTTTTTAAAAAAATCCCTATCAAAATTCATGCGAAAGTATGCAAAATTTTGTTATATACATCAGAACCATAATTTTCAATTTTAAAATATATATTCACTTTTTTCTTTTCAATAAATAATCGTTCATTGCAACATTTTAAATAGTTTTTCAAATATTTTTCTATATTATTTGTACACACATGTATTTGGACAAATATTTTATGATTTGAACACTTTTTTTCCTTTTGATTCAATACTTACATTTTGTAAATTATTTGTTATTTTTTTCACTTTGTTCTTGTATTTCACATTTTTGATTTAAATTCATTTTTAACATTTTGATTGATTTGCGCCAATTGCATGTAGTAGTTGTGTTAAATCTAAAATTAATTTAGGTTTTTTTCGAGAAATATATTTTCAATATAAAATTATTTTTAAATTATATAGAGGTTTTTTGTACTAGATTCAATTTGTTGTTGTAAAATTTTCTTGAAATTTTTGATATTTTGAAGGAAATTTGTGTAAAACTTAAAAAATTAAGATTAAACTTTAATTATTTAAACAAAGCCACAGATGATTATAGTCCCTAGATCAGTTTTTAGAGAATTCCATAGACCTATCAATATATTAATCGACTAGTGTAGGCACATAATTATCCATAGATTAGTTCATAGACCCTTGCATAGCTCAGTTCTTAGACTAGTCTATTTCAGGGACTCATATATTGCATAGACTAGTTCATAGAGTTGAAACCATTCTACCGACAATTCTGTAGACCAATCTATAGATTCTACTAAACTAACCTGGCCCACATACTTTAGAAAGAAGTTAAAACACCAATCCATAGACTAGTCAGAGGACTAGTCTATGGACTAGTCAGTAGATTAGTCTATGGATTGGTGTTTTAACTTATTTCTAAATTAGTAGATTAGTCTATAAACTAGTCAGTACATTAGTCCATGTACTAGTAGGCAAACTAAATCATGTACTACTTAGTAGACTAGTCCATGTACTAGTCAGTTGACTAGTCTCTGTGCTAGTCAGTTGACTAGTCTCCGTACTATTCAGTCGACTAATCCATGTACTAGTCAGTAGACTAATCAATGCACTACTTCACTTAATTATCCTTAGTTTATAAACTCTTCAATTGACCAATTCATATAATAGATCAGTCTATAATCTAGTCGATAAAATTGCCCATAAACTAGTTAGTAGACTAGTCCGTAGTCTAGAGCATAGAATAGTCCTTAGATTAGTCCAATGACTACTCCATAAACAAGTCCATAGACTTGTCAGTAGACTAGTTCCTAGACTAGTCCACAGACTTGTCACTCCTCAGTTGACTTATTCTAAGACTAGTCAATAGATTAGTTCAAAAACTAGTCAGTAAATTAGTTAGTACATGTCCATAGACTAGTCAGTAGACTAGTTTATAGTCTAAATAATTAGAAAAATTAAACAGTTGAAACCAGTTTGTACTTATCCATAGCTCAGAGACTTATCAACAGATAAGTCCTATATGGAATTGTGTCAATAAACTAGTCCATAGACTACTTCATACACTTGTCAGTAGACTAGTACCTAGACTAGTCCACAGACTTGTTACTCGATTAGTCCATAGAATAGTCAGTAGACTTATTGTAAGATAAGTCCATATACATGTCAATAAACTAGTCCATAGACTAATCCATAGTCAAGTAGACTAGTCTATATGCTAGACAAGACTAGTAAACATATTGTTTATGAACATGCCCCCAGACCATACCACCGACTAATTCATAGACTAGTCTATGAACTAATCCACTAGAGCAAAGTAGTCGACATACTTATCGAAGAGCTAGCCAATAGACCTGTTCATTGAACATAAAAATAAACTAGTCAATAGACAAGTTCATAGACCAGTCGTTAGACTAGTCCATTAGCTAACCCATGAAATGTTTTGGTTAAAGTTTCTAAAGATTCAGCAACCCAACTCCTGAAAGTAGGCAGCTCATTTAATTATTAATAAAAAGTAAATATGGGCGAAAATTTAATCAAACATTAATATTACTTCACATAACTACTGATTTTAAGTCAATAAGAAAATATATTTAAAACTCTTTTTGAAATGAAAAGAATTATAAAAATGAAATACCATATTGACTCATAAATAACTTGGAGCACTAATTATCAAAAACCCTACAAGTTACAAACATTCCCTGTAAATCAAATTCATATTCTTATTTTTTTTAACTTGTTATAGTTTAATCAAATGTAAACATATTTTACAATAATATCTCAATCAATTTTAATCATCTTCAGTGATGAAGAAGAAAAAAGTTTGCTTCACAATTCAAAACAACCATTTTTCAAAGTTCTAAAAATAATTTCGTAATATTAAAATGAAAATAATAAATTTTAATGAAAATAAATTCGTTCACCTGCACACAAACACACACACACACACTCACACACAAACAATTGTGCTCTAATAATTTTTACATTTCCTTCTAATGATCGATAAACGATTGACGATCAATATGTTATTTGCACCTTGTTCTTTTCATTCAAGTTTTTTTTTTTTTTTTGTTTGCTCAAAAAAAGTTTATTTTTTTTTTATTCAAAACAAATAATTTTCAAATTACTAAAACATCAGAAATATATGTTAAATATAAGAAAATGAAAATTAAGAAAAAAATGCTTTTTTGAAAAAAAAGAGAAAACCATTAATTTATGTTGTATTACAACCACTACATGGACAAATTTTGGGCTGATGAACTCAAGAGATTTTTCAATATTTCAATGCTGACTGCAGCAATTTTAAGCAAAACAATTTAATAAAAATAAAAAAATATTAAGCAAAAACAAACGGCGACAAAAGAAATGCAGATGCAGAGAAATAATTTATGAAAAAAATGAGAAATTTCCAATTTAAAGCTTTTTTTCCTAATTTATTTTGCATTATAAAACACGCACACCAACATTATTATTATAATTTTTATGGCCAAACATTTAATGGTGATTTTTCAAAATTTTAACAAATACACCTAAACGCACAAAGAAGAGTCCGAAATTGTATGAGTAATAAAATGGTTGCTTGGAATAAAGAATTCAAGGCATTTGTATGAGTGTAAGTCTGCTGCAGAAGCAGCAGCAGCAGCAGAAAAAAAATACCAAAATTGATTTACTCTAACAACTGCTATACTGCTCCTCACACACTAAGAGGACTGAAAATCTTTGTCGATCGATCAATAGATAGACAGACCTTAATTTCAATTTGGAATTACGAAAGCTCAATTGAAAACGGAACGTTAAAACGCTTAGACATATTAACGGTCTATTTTAGAATATTTTATCTAATAACAACTAAAAGCCATCACAAGAAAATCAATTAAAAATCCTCTAAAATTTAAAAACGAACAGGATTTTTAAGGATATTTCTCTTTATACTATTAACCAATAAAATAATTACAAAATTTACTTAAAGTGTTAAAAGTACTCAAAGCAAAGAAATACAATTTTTTTAAACAAAAAAAATTAAGCAAAAGTTTACTATTACGTAAAAAATATCAATTAAGTGCAAAAACAAATTTCCTATAATTTTTTTTTTTATAAAAATAAATAAAAAACACAAAATAAAAGCAAATCTAAACAAATAGAAATTTAGTGTGAGTTTTCTCTAAAAAAAAGTCAAATCCTTTAAAAAAAGTATATAAAAAATAAATATTTCTTTAAAATTAATTACTTTAAAATATTTATTTTTTATATATTTTTTTATTTCTTAAAAAAATTTGTCTATATAAAATTTTCATAATAAAAAAATAATTTTTAAACTAAAATTTTAAGTGTCTTTATTTTAAATTTGCTATAACTTTTATATGTGTGTTGGTGTTTATGTTTAATAATATTTATTGATACAACAAAAAACAACAAAAAAAAATATAAAAACAAAAAAAAAATTCATTATGAATTTTGGTTGGTATGCGGATAAACCTGAAGCTCCCGCAGCTACTTGGGAGGAGATATCCTATTTTTATCGTCCCAACTATTATAAAGTAACTGTTTCGGAACGTGATCACGTCGAAAAGACACAAATATATTATAACGAAGCTCTAATACCGGAGAATGAAGGTCTAACTCATTGTGATTTTTTACCTTTGAATTTTAAATCAGCATTTTATATTATAACGCATCAAGGTAATTTTGGTTTTTTTTTTCTTTGGATTTCAATTCCATGGGAAAAGAAGTATTTAGAATTTGGTTAAGAATTTGTAAATTTATGTTAATAAGAAAGTAGTTTGGAAGTAACTTTATTAAATAAAAATTTAAAATCCTTAGAATCTTATAGTCCTTTACTAATTAAACTAAACTAAGCTGTTTGTTAAACTTTTGCGAATTATTAATACTTCCTCCTATTTTCTAGAAAGTTAATTTACGTTTTATAACTCTTTTCGTGACTTTCAGTTTTAGTTCTATTGATTCTTTTTCGGGTTGCTAATCGCCCAAATTTTTAGATTTTAACTTCTGCTCTAACTAATATCCTTCCTGCTCATTATCGTTTCTTATGTGTAACTAGAGTCAGTTACTTTTTGCACTGGACAACTAAAAACTGATCCATTAAAACACTGAATATTCAAAATATTATTAGGAGAAGACACTCAAGATCGTTATACGATCGCCAGGACCGTAAGGTGGGTGAAATGTAACTATTCATCAGCAAAAAATTTATCTATGGTCTGTTCCTTCACGCACTGGACGGCTAGAAACCGATTCATTGAAACACGCTTTTATCGTCATATACGAAATATTATTCGGAGAAGAAACACAAGATCGTTAAACGATCGCCAGGACTGTAAAACTGGGCAGTGAAGGTCACTTCCTTCTTGCACTGGACGACTAAAAACTAATCCATTAAAACACGCATTTATCGTTATGTAATAATTCTTAAGATTGGTTTACGATCTTTCTAAGAGAAAGTATGATCTATAAGATATATGAATGGCTCTCTTGATGATCAGCTGGATCTACGAGTTGTTCTGTTCTGTTTAGCTCCGCCTATCTCATTACAGAATGGAAGATAAATATTCAAAAAAAGACAATATCCTTATATTGTCTAAAGTTCTAGACTGGCTTTAGCGTGGTTTTGTCTAAGAAAACTTATGATCTTTCAGATATTTAAATGGTTTGCCGATCGCCATGATCGAAGGATGGGAATAAATTCGTCATAATTTTAGTTGAATTTCAACAAGTGGAAGTAAGAGAGAAAACATAACAGGGCACATAACATTCAATTCCGTTTAAAACATTTATAATGGGCGCCAATTAATGTAGTTGATCCTAAGAGAAAATATGATCATTGAAATATTCTTCAGATATTCAGAATAGCTTTCTGACTGCCAGGACTCCTTGATGAGAATGATAGTTAAATTACAGCAAATGAAAGCTAGAACGAAAACAATATCAGATATCGACCAATTGTGTTAAAAAACAATTGATCGATATTATAATTTTATGATAACAAGTTCTATTTTTATAAAGAAAATTTAGATCTTTCTGATATTTGAATGGTTTTCCGATCGCCAGGACCGAAAAGTAGGAATGAGTTCGTCAGAATTTTGATTAAATATCAACAAGTGAAAGCAAGAGAGAAAACATAACAGGGTAGATATTGATCGATTTCGTTTTTACAAAATGATGATCTTTTCGATATTTGAAAAGCTCTCTGATCGTTAGGGACAAAAGATAAGAATGAATGTTTGTTAAATTTCAAAAATGTCCAAAGTCAATAAGATGCCTTAAAAGAGCGTAAAATTATTCAAAATCTTGCTGTTACTTACTTTTCAAAGTTTTATGTAAAAACCTGATTAATGATCGGGGCCAGGAGCAATGTTTGATCGCAAGATTATCCTAAAGAATGTGTTAAAACCAGGACCGAATAAAACTTCATGTTGAAAACACACTTGAAATTAGAAATTCAGCTAAAATGTACTATCATCCCATAAAGGATAATAACGATCGATTTTACTCGATCGTTTTAATTAGGTTTTTTAAGATTTGCATAAAAATTATTACAAATTAAATTGTTTATTTATTATTAATTTTTTATTTATTAAACACAGCAACATTGTTACTAAAAAAAACCAATAATAAAGTACGTTTTCCCACCACAAAAACCACTAAATTTATGATCAATTAAAAATCAAACTAAAAATTTAGTTTTTCCAACCAAATAATTATTTGGGAAAATTTGTTTATTTACAAAAAATAAAAAAAATCTACATAAATAAAACAAATCTTTTGTTTTCAAAGAAAACACAAAGCAAACGAAATTATAAACATAAAATCTGTAGACATATATAAATCAACGACGCGTGCCAAATGTTTAAAAAGCAACAAAATTTCTTTTTATTATAATCTTATTTTCATGCTCCCGAGAATAAACAAAAAATAAATTTTCCTAACAAGATACAATTTTTTAAGGTGAAAAATTAGCCAAAGATTAGAAAACTATTTATACAAATTTGATTAAGCAAATTCTATAGTGTTAATAAGAACATTAAAAAATTTGTGTTTTGAAATGCTTCTCTTTGATTTTTTTATTTGACATAAATGAAAAATTGTTTAACATAATTAAAGCTAAAAGGAGGCAAGACAAACTATTACTTTCAACTTAATGTTGCTTGTAATTAGCAATATCTTTAAAGTTTTTAATACAAAATATTGTGTGTTTTAGTGCAAAAGAAAATGTTGGGAATTTTGATAAATGTTCTACATAAACAAATATGTTGATTACATTTTAAAAACCAACATTTATAATAAACATTTCTTGAAGTAAAAAGAATTTTTTTTTTTGTTAGTAGAAAATTTTAATTTAACGCCATTTTTCTTTAAGTAATTTAAAATGTTTTTGACTGTAATTAATAGCAAAAGATTCATTTCTTTATGGTTGCATATCTTTTTTTTTACAAAAAATCCCAAACAATCTCATTTCTATCATTGTAAATGTCATAGTACTGTCACTAAAGTGTCATGATTTGTTGTTGAAGTGTCATTATGTCTGTTGTAATAAGAATTTTCTTCTTTGTTGTTTAATATTGAGAATTTATGAATTTATGCTAAATGATTTTGGCAACATTTCAAATAAGCTAAAGAACACAACAACTACAAAAACTGAACATAATATTTAATCTTTTGCCAACAAAGTTTTTAGTTTTTTTTTCTGATACCCTACACCACTAACATAGGGAACAGTCTTGGAGTGTAATGATTACATTTTCAATTATAATTACATGTTAAATAACAAGTAATTGTAATGGAAAAAAATCAATTACAAGTAATTGTTATGGAAAAAATTCAGTTAAAAGTACTAATTGTATGTAATTAACAAAACTTCAATTACACATTACAAGCAATTGGAATTGTCTATTTAATGAATTACTTTATGTTTTCATTACTTCCAAACCTTGTCGGAAGTAATTGCTCAATTGCACGTTATTGTAATAGACCATTAAAACTCATAAGAATTTTAAATAAATAATATCAAATATCGGTCCAACTTTATTTCAATATAAATTTTCAATTTTGTTCGAGTCCCATTTGACTTTCCCCAGCCCCCATAAAAATTTTAATATAGGAAATTAAAAAAGTTATTATCAGTAATGATCGGGCCTTATTGTTTTCTAGCCCCCACCCAGAAAGCAGGCTTTAACATTCAGCATAAGTAAATAACTTTTATATATACATAAATCTTTCCCCGTTTCCCTAATTTAAAAGGGATCGGTCAATATTTTCCTTTAGTCCCGATATAAATCCACTTTCAGAAAATCAGTTTTGTATCAGTATCAAAAATTAGCGAATCTATTTTTTGAATATAAAACTCAAATAAAAACGACCGTAGAATTAATCGTAATGATCGTGCCTCATTACACCCTAACGTTTATAATTTATATATATTTAAATTTTCCATATAAATCCTTCCTCCTTATTTTAAGATGATCGGTCGATATTTTACTTTAGACCCCCTCCCCCCATTTAAAGCCATTTAAGAAAACAGCAAAAATTACTTTTATATATAAGACTCAATGCTACGATAGTTTTTCATAATGATCAGACCTCATTGGACCCTAACGGCCTTACATATTTGCTTCCACCAAAATGCATTTAGCATAAATAACTTTTATATATACATAAAGCGATTGGCCTTAATATGAAGAGGATCGGTCAATATTTTACATTAGCCCCCTATATAAAGTAATTTTTTGAAAGTCTGTTTCACTTTTATACATAAGATTCAATGCGACGATCGCTTTTCATAATGATCAGACCTCGTCCTTATATAATTAAATAACTTTTATATATACATAAGTCGTTTGATCTTAATTTAAAGAGGATCGGTGAAAATATTACTTTAGTCCCGATATAAAGTAATTTTTAGAAAATCTGTTTTGAATCAATATCAGAAATGAAATGTTTAAAAAGTAATAAAGATAAAAATGTATCATATGATTGACCCAGTCCAACTATACTTTTCTATTTTTGTTGTATTATTAATATTATATTTATAAAATGTTGGGTGGTTTTATCATTTTATTTAAAAAATATTTACATATTTATTTATTATAGCTGGTATTTTTAGTGGTCGCACAAATTATCCCTTTAATGTAGTTTGATACTTGTTTTTTTAATTGTACTTAATTATATATTTTATTTTGTATTAAACAAAGAAATTTATGAAAATAAGAGAAATTAGTTTAGTTACATTAATATTATTTAGAAAGGTATTTGTTTTTCAAATACAAAATGGTGAACTTGGTATTACAAATCTAAAAGACTTTAAGGAGAATATGTTCGTTAATTGTTTTGAAAGGGTGACGTCCTTAAAAAACATTCTGCGTCTTGTATGATGGAAACATTTGGCGACTTTTCCTGTATTTTTTGTAATTTAAAACCAAAAATTTTGTTTTTGTATAAAAATAAATTTCTATTATATAGATGTTTGCTTGTAGATTTTGTATCTAAAAATAATTAAAATTTCTAAAAATATTTTATTTTGCCAAATTTTTTTTTTCACTTCCCTCTCCTTTAATTTATACATATTTTGATATTGATAATACTTATATGTTGTTGTTTTTTTTTTCTTTCATCAAAACAAAATCTATTTTTGATTTTTTTTATCAAAACATAGTAATAAAATGTATAAATAATGCAAAACTCATAAATTTTGCAAAATATCAAATATTTCACAAACTGAATCATTAAAAAAAATGCATAAATATTAATTTTATATAAAAATATGAAGAAAAAAAGTAAAAATCTCTTGTTTGTTGGATTTTTTATGAACATTATAAAATAAATTTAAAAAAAAAATTATCTATTGTTTTCATAAAGAAATGGACACTAATGACAACTGTGAAATAATAATATGACAATGCCCTCCCCCACACATAAATTTATTTCCAATGGATCGATAAAAAGTATATGAATTTGAATTAAATTCTTTAAATAAACTTTAATTGAAAAAAATTATAAAAAAACAATTTATATTAATGAAATCCTATTTCAATTTTCTCGTTGTAGTTAATAACCCACTGCATTAACTGATATCTAAAATTTTTTTAATAATTATTAATTAATAATTTTATTTTCTCAATTTCTCTTTTCTAGCTGAAGTAAAAATGCCTAGCGGTAAAGTTGACAAGCCCGTCATTCAAGACAATCGTGATGGTACCGTTTCGGTTAAATACGATCCCAAAGAAGAGGGCACACATGAATTGGTAGTAAAATATAATGGTGAACCTGTTCAAGGTAAGATTTCTAAGATTAAAGTAAACTTTAAAAAGCAAAAATTATATTTAAAAAAAAAATTGTTTAGGTTCACCCTTCAAATTCCATGTTGATTCTATTACATCTGGATATGTGACCGCTTATGGCCCCGGCTTGACTCATGGTGTTACCGGTGAACCCTGTAACTTTACCATCTCTACCAAGGGTGCCAGTGCTGCTGGTTTGACCATGGCTGTTGAAGGTCCCAGCAAAGTTGATGTAAGTTATAAATACTTAATATATTTTTGAAAAATTCTTTAATATTTTTGCAAAATTTTCAGATCAACTATCACGATAACAAAGATGGCACCGTTTCCGTTCAATATCTACCCACTGCCCCCGGTGAATACAATGTTGCCGTACGCTTCGGTGACAAACACATTAAGGGTTCTCCCTATGTTGCCAAGGTTACTGGTGAAGGTCGCAAACGTAATCAAATCTCTGTCGGTTCTTGTTCGGAAGTCACCATGCCTGGTGAAATCACCGATGCCGATTTGCGTGCCTTGAATGCTTCCATTCAGGCTCCCAGTGGCTTGGAGGAACCTTGCTTCTTGAAACGTATGCCAACTGGCAACATTGGCATTTCCTTTACACCTCGTGAAACCGGTACACACATGGTGTCCGTTAAGCGTAGTGGCAAACATATTCCCAACTCTCCATTTGAGGTCACCGTTATGGAACGTGAAGTTGGTGATGCCAAGAAGGTAAAGGTTTCTGGTGCCGGACTTAAGGAAGGCAAGACTCACACCGAGAATGTATTCTCTGTGGATACTCGCAATGCCGGTTATGGTGGTTTGTCTGTCTCCATTGAGGGTCCCAGCAAGGCTGAGATTCAATGTACTGATAAGGATGATGGCACCCTAAACATCTCCTACAAGCCCACTGAGCCTGGTTACTATATTGTTAACTTAAAATTCGCTGATCACCATGTTGAAGGCTCACCCTTCACCGTTAAAGTTGCTGGCGAAGGCAGCAACCGTAAACGTGAGAAGATTCAAAGAGAACGTGATGCTGTGCCTGTTACTGAAATTGGCAGCCAATGTAAATTGACCTTCAAAATGCCTGGCATTACTTCCTTCGATTTGGGCGCTCGTGTTACTTCCCCCAGTAATGTGACTGAAGATGCTGAAATCCAAGAAGTTGAGGATGGTCTTTATTCCGTTCACTTCGTACCCAAGGAATTGGGCGTCCACACCGTGTCAGTCCGTTATAAGGATATGCACATTCCCGGCTCTCCCTTCCAATTCACTGTTGGTCCCCTCCATGACTTTGGTAGCCATTTGGTTAAGGCGGGCGGTAGCGGCTTGGAACGTGGTGTTGTCGGTTTGCCCTGCGAATTCAATGTTTGGACCCGTGAAGCCGGCGGTGGTTCTTTGGCCATCTCCGTTGAAGGTCCCAGCAAGGCTGAGATTGAGTTCAAGGATCGTAAGGACGGTTCCTGTGATGTGTCATACAAGGTCACTGAACCCGGTGAATACCGTGTTGGTTTGAAATTCAACGATCGCCATATTCCCGACTCACCATTCAAAGTATACGTTTCCCCCGATGCCGGTGATGCTCACAAATTGGAGGTACAGCAATTCCCCGAGGGCAATATTCAAGCTGATGCTCCTTATCAATTTATGGTTCGCAAGAACGGCGCCAAGGGTGAATTGGATGCCAAGATTGTTGCTCCCTCTGGCACCGATGACGATTGTTTCATCCAAGCCATTGACAGTGAAATGACCTCCGTACGTTTCTATCCACGTGAAAATGGCATTCACGCCATCCATGTCAAATTCAATGGTGTTCATATTCCTGGCTCACCCTTCCGCATTAAGGTCGGTAAAGATGTTGCTGATCCCGCTGCAGTACATGCCAGTGGCTCTGGCTTGGAAGCTGTTAAGACCGGTCAAAGACAAGATTTCATTATCAATACCTGCAATGCTGGTGTTGGTACCTTGGCTGTAGCTATTGATGGCCCCTCAAAGGTGGCCATGGATTGTACTGAAGTTGAAGAAGGCTACAAAGTGCATTACACTCCCTTGCTGCCTGGAGATCACTTTATTTCAGTGAAATATAATAACATTCATATCATTGGTTCTCCATTCAGAGTTAGCTGTGAAGGTAAGAGTGAAAAGATTTCGATTTTCTTAAGAGATATTCTATTTTTACTATTTCCTTAATCAGGTGAGAAATTGGCTGATGAGGGTACTCAAGAAACATCCACTGTTGTGGTAGATACCGTGCAAAAGGTATCAAAGGGTGGTAAACACAGTGGTGTTGTTATGCCTCACTTCAAATCCGATGCCTCACTAATCACCTCCAAGGGTATGGGCTTGAAAAAGGCCTTCATGGGCAAGACAAACACCTTTACCATTAATGCCACAGAAGCTGGTAAGTTTTGTTTTACGAAATTTATAATTAAATCAATTATTTATTGATAAATTTTTTTGTACTCTCAGGTAACAATATCCTTTATGTGGGTATGTATGGTCCTAAGGGTCCCTGTGAGGAATTCAGCATTAAACACACGGGTCGTAATAACTACAATGTTAGCTACATGGTACGCGATCGTGGTCAATATATTTTAATAGTCAAATGGGGTGATGATCATATTCCTGGCTCACCTTTCCAAATTGATGTCTAAGTCGTTATACAAGCAACCCCATTAAGCAAAGCTCCTCTACTCCCCACTCAAATTCAAAACTGAGAAAATCTTGCTTTTTCAAATCACTACTTTTGGAAAACATTTTTGAGAAATTGAAAAAAGAAAAATAATTATATAATTTCCACTTCCATACCTATTAAAATTAAGTTTTTGCTTTCTTTTTTTATTAATATATATTTTTTAGAAATTGTTTTTGTATATAATATGAAGGAATTAACAAATCATTTTTATTTAGTTTTTTCTTTCATATTCTCGAAAATTTCATAAAAAAAGTAATTAAAAATTCTTGTCTCTTAAGTTAAAATTTGTGTGTTTGTAAGAAAGTAAATTATTTCGCCTTTTTTGTGTCCTTTTTTTATAGTAAAGTTAATCTAATTTTTTTGTTTGTTTTTTTTTAACTATATAATAATAAAAGCAATATCATTTTTTAATACATAATTATTATTTTTTTTTTAAACACATTTATAATAAAATTCAAAGTAATAATAATAAAAAACAAAATGTATTTCTGTTATCCATACATATATTATTAATTATATTATGTTTTTATGTTTTTTTATGATATTTTTTTCAAATATAAAGTAATTATTTATAAATAAAATATTTAAAAAATTAAAAAAAAATATTTATTTAAATGATGTTATTTTTTTAAAAAATAATTTGAAATTTTGTAAAAACAACGTTAGTATAAGTTTGTTTAAGAACGTGATAAACTGACTAGACTTTAGACTTATATACAAGGTGGGGATTTATCTCATCTGTTTATGTACTGGACAATAAAATAGTATGTATTTTTACTAAACAATAGTCTATACTATAGTTAGGAAGATAGTGAGTTCTCTAGCTGAATAATTTATTAATTGAACTTACCTTTTATAATTTAAAATCCTTTTAAACTCGTTGTTGTAGCAGCTTGGCTGGGTTGACAATCCTTGGTCGTTGTTCGTTGAACTCCGAGTCGTTCCAGTGCGAAGAACCGATTGTCGTGGGAACGAAAACTCCTAGTACTTGTTGGTTTTGCCTTTTTTTACCTTTTAAAGTAGAAGTCCTTGTATCAGGTGATGAGAATCTGGCCAGAATTTTAATAATTGTTAAACTAATTGTTAATGCCAGTACTTTTTGTCAACGAAATATGCAACAGTGTCACAATAGATTACTGTATAGACATGACCCCACAAGCTAGTCAAAAGACTAATCCATAGCGTAGTAAAAAGGCATTGACATAGAATGGTCAGTCGACTAGACAATAGATTATTCCATAGACTAAGTTAACCCGTCCATAAAACAGTTAATCGACTAGTACATAAAATAGCCAATAGACTAGTTCTTAACGTAGTCACTAGACTAGTTAATAAACCAGTTAATTGATTATTTTGTAGAGTAGACAATAAACATGTCAGTAGACTAGTGCCTATGCTACAGAATAATTCTTAAAGTAGTCTATAAACTGGTCCATAGATTAAGCTGTAGCCTAGTCCATAGATTAGTCAGTAAACTAGTTAATAGACACACAAACGAAGTACATATATCAAAATTTGCAAGCTAGTTAATGTCCGGCCAACCAGATTATGGAAAATACATTGGCTTTTGTTAAAAGAACTTTTGCTTATTATTTCACTCTTTAGAACCACTTTTTTAATCATAACTTTTTACAAATGGATGAGAGGGTAATTTTTTATAAACTTTTAGCAATAAGTAGGCATAACACCTCTTTATGAGAACTTTTCCTATTAGAATTAAGACACAAAGCTAACAACTTTTCCGGCAAGTGGTTGGAGTGCTGCTTAACCGACGCTTAGCTAGCCGGAGAACTAAATACTTATTATTGGTTATTAAAAAGACTTTTTAATACATTTTCTATTGATTTTATATATTTTTAAATGAAAATAACGAAATTTTATTTTATTTTACCAAGACTTATTAAACTTTAAACAACAACTGGGTATTGCACCTCTTTTCTTTTTTGAAACATTTTACTAATTACATTTTTAAACTTTAAACAACAAGTGGGTATTTCACCTCTTTTCTTTATAGAAACATTTTATTTATTATATATTTTATTTAATTACACTTTTATCTTATTAATTTATTTTCTTATTTAAGATTTTTAACACATTTTTTCACTTTTTCATTTTGCAATTAGATTTTGCAAACTTTTTTTTTGCTAATAAGAAAAATCACTACAAAAAAGCGCCAATTACTTAAAAAACAACAACAAAACTAAACAGAGATGCCAAATGCAATTGCAGTTGGAAAAAAATAAAAATGACATTAAAAAGGTATTTAATGTAAAGTACATAAATACGCAACTGTGTTGAAAAAAATGTAATGAATTTGTTGACACTACTATAAATGAAAACGGAAACAAAATTTTGCCAAAGAAAACAGGAAATGTTTATGTTTAATATGAAAAAATGTACAAGAGAATTTAATTTAAAAATAAATATATGTACAATAAACATTTGTATGTATATTGTGTATAATATTATGCAAAAGCATCTAGTTATTTTCTTAAGTATTAAGAAAGCATTAATCATTTTCCATTTCCTGTTATTAACTAAATATACTAGTGACACCAGATTAGTTCCTGTTTTCCCACACAGTTGTTTAAATATGTTCTTAAAAAGGCTACCTTTTAACTTTTCAATTGAAATTGCATTTGACATCTCCCGTCAGTTTTGTTATTGGGATTTTAAAGAAATTGGCGGTTTTTTCTTATTGCATTTGACATTTTTCTTAAGCGTTGTTAAGAAATTGGCGGTTTGTCGTGAACAAATTTTCTAATTGGTGAAAATATTAAGAAAATATAAAATAATTAAAAAAATCCTTTATAATTAAAGAAATAAGAAAAAGAGCAGTGAAATTGCCTGAATGCTTTTGATATATAAGTGAAATTAATGTTTATTTAAGAGGCACAATGCCCAATTTTTGCAAAAAGATTTTTTTTTTTGTGTTTTATAAGTTATTTTTTTTTTATAAAAAAAAGTAAAAATCATTTAAATATGATGTTACATATTTCAATGTTAAATTAATTTAAATTAAAAAAGAAAGTGATATAAAGTGTTTTTAAGTGAAATTCAATGTAATTCCTTTGTACGGCCAGACGGGAGTCAAAGCAGCCACCAACCATTAGCAAAATTCATATTTTAATGTTTAATAGTTATTGTTAATAATAAAAAATTAATAAAATAGTGATATAAAATCTCTTATATAAGCTGTAAAGTTTGTCTTGTGCTTTTAAATCAAAATCAATGTTAATCCTTTTGTCCGGCCGGTCGGATGTCAAAGCAGCCACCAACCATTGGCAAAATTTATATTTTATTGTTTAAAAGTTATTGTTTATAATAGAATCTATAAAAAATAAGTGATATAAAATGTATTAAATAAGGTTCAATGATTAGCTTGAGCTCCAAGCGGCCAATTTTTTAAAGTCAATTGTGAAACAAGAAAATTGTGGCTTGTATCAGGTCTTGGAAGCCGGGGCTGTTAACTAAAGTTTAAAAAAAAGGTATGTATAACTTTTCACTTGATTTTTTGTTTGCTTTTGTTAAAGAAATTTATAGGATCCCAAAGAAGAAGTCACAAAATCTTAAGGAGCGCATTAAAAGTTTTTTTTTCAAATTTCTAGTAAAAAATCAGATTATAATTAAATTGAAAAATTAAACATTTATTTAACAATAGAAAATTTTTCTTACATAAAACACTTAAAAAAAAGTATGACCAAATACATAAATATATAAATTTTTTAACGTAAAACTATTAAAGTAACATATATTTTCAATCGGAGGACAAATACTATTTAGTTACATCCGCAGTTACATTACTAAGAGATTCATAGAGATCACCATATTGTCCCAAATTATCTAAATCATCATCACTATCCGAAGAAGAGAAAATATTATTACCGCTCAATGATGCCGCTGTAGGAGGTCTGAAATATATGGTTGAATTACTATTGAAACGTTTACGACCAATATAATATTTTAGGAATTTCTCAGCAGGTTTTTCGCCAATAACACCACTCAAATGCTCCTTGGTGATGGTAAAATAACCATCACTGGTAAAACTGTGAGCTGGAGCCATAGAACGATTGTGTGGTGCATAAATTAGAATGCCTTTATGAGTCATTTGATGGTTTGTATTTAGAGTGACATCTTCCTGTTGTGAGTTTTCTACAAGTTTCTCTTCCAGAGTTATGGCAGGTGGCTGCGGTGGTGGTTCGATATTTGTGGTCGATGTCACTAGGGTGCAATCACTAAGTTCGTCATTTTCAGCTTCAGTTATGATTTCTTTTGCTGCAGTTTTTGTTGAACTTAAGCTAGAATTCATTTCTGGGGAACGTATAGTAGTAGAGGTTACCGTTGTACTGGCTGCAGCCTTTTTAGTTGATACCTTTTTATCCTTAGCTGTAGATGAAGTGGCCTTTTTCTTAGTAGCTTTAATCGATTTTTCTGTTTTAGACTTTTTTGTTTTAATTTCCTTAGTTGCCGTTTTGTTTTTATAAGTTTCATCATTTGACACTTCTTCTAGACTGAGCATTTTATCAGTAATTTGTCTATTAAATGCCTTACTCTTTGAAGATAAAGCAGTAGAATTACAAATAACTTGAGTTTGTGTAGGTGCAAAAAAGGTTTCTTCTGTTGATGTAGTTGTTATAGTGGAACTATTATTTTTTGTAGTTGTTGTTTTTGGAGGCACCGTCTTGGGTTTGATAAATATATTTTCATCATCACTAGGATTTAACAATTCTACTTTCAGTTCCTTCTTTACTTCTATTAGTTTTGGTAATTTTTCCATAATTTCATCTTCTTTATCAATGTCTAGACTTTGATTCTTGTTTTGTCTTTTACGAGTTCTTTGATTTTGTTCTTTTTCTTCTAATTGCTTTTTGTTCTTCCTTAATGGTTTTGTAGGTATAATTTCATGTTTTTCTTTTTTATTTTTTGTAGATTCTTTATTCTTTTTCATTTCCTGTTCTTTTTCATATAGTTCTTTTGATGCTTCTATGGCCATTTGTAGTTCCAGATCAAAGGTTTCATTTTCACAGTTGTTATCAGCATTTGAAGTTGTCTTTGCTTTTGTAGTTTTAGATTTGCCTTTAGTGTTGTCCTTGGTTGTTTGCTTTGAATTCATTGTTTTTATTACATTTTCTTTAATCGGGGCAACTTCATCCTCTATCTCCATAGAGGGTTTTGAACTCGAGGCTGAGGTTTTAAGCGATTTTTGAGGCGAAATACAATTTTCAACATACCATTCTTCTGTGGATGTATCAGCAACATGTCTGGAGAAAATAAAGACAGTGTAAATCATTCTAATTCTGGAGTAAAATGGATTTTATGAATTTTGCATTATATTATAATAGATTATCATACATTCTTGTCTATAGTCTCTATAATAGTCTAGTCTCGACCATAGTTCTATCTATAATCTAGACCCAAGTTTACTTTATTGTCTTTACACTAGCGTAGAAATATTTCTTTAGTATTGTTTATAGTCTGGCTTATAACCTCAATAGAAATCTAAATCTAATATATTAGGATAGGTAAGAGGAGCAGCCACTCAATCAAACATCAGAGGCTCACATGGGTCCACTTGGTTGCGGTCCCGTTGTGTTACCCTAGTGGTCGCAGGAGTTTATTTGATTTTTACTTTCTACTTCCTGATTTAAACCAACCGGTATGATTCATAAAGTTTAGGATATTCTTGAGCCATATCCCAGATAGCTGTTCCAGCCAAAACATTGTTGTTATAGCAGCGACACATGTAAAGTCGTTGTGGCTGGATTGACAATCCTTGGTCATTGTTCGTTGAACTCCGAGTCGTTCCGATGCGAAGAACCAAAACATTGTTCTCTGCTTTCATTGAATGAAGGGCAGTAGCAGAGAAAATGAAGTATTGCCTCTTCTTTCTCCTCATTATTCTTCTAACATCTACAGTAGTCGTTATATTCCAGACCAATTCTTCTGACGTGATTACCAATAGTACAGTGTCACGTTATGACTGATGCCAGCATTCTTATCTGTTCCCTACGAAAGCTTATTAGTAAGCTTGACCTGGAAGCATCGTTTACTATATTGTTTCGACATATTCTTGTTTACCGCCTTGTGTATAGCATTTGCAATAAACATGTCTATTGTCTTGCCCATAGTCTCGTCAAAAATCTTGAAGTCTACTCTTTAGTCTTGAAACTCGAATTAAAAAGACTAAAGTCTTGCCTCTTGTCTACATTATACAATCTAGTATAAAGTCTTTACTATAATCACGAGACTACAAAGTCAATTTTATAGTCTACTCTATAATCTGTGTTGTTAAACTTTATGATTGAAATAAATAAAACTTACTTGTAGTCCTCACATAATTTTCTCTCATTGCAACAGTGACACTCCGATTCCCGTCTACAGGGCCTATTATCACTATAAAATTTACCATTTCTTTTCATTGCACGACGTCTTTCGCATACGCTGCTAAATGAAGCCGAAGACGACGATGATGATGAAAATGATTTTGTCTGGGAATGGGTGTAATAGTACATGCGATTCATGCGTGCCGAATTCATTTTTATGGTACTACGTTGTGAGAAACGTTTAACCATATCTTTAGATAAAGTCATGGGTGTATATTTATTATGGCTTGGGGTACAGTGGTATTGATTACAACATGCAGGTAAATGGTTACGACGCCTACGAGGATGATCTTCATCATTATAATAGTCTGAATCGGATGAAGAATCTATGGCACTGCAACTATTACTATAGCTACGTTTACGCAAGACTTTACGTCTTTCTTTGTGTGAGGAAGAAGATGCAGGTGGTGCGATCATCTCATTTTTACGAGATTTTTGTAAACGTGCCAAGTCGTAATGATTATGATGA
Source organism: Lucilia cuprina (assembly GCF_022045245.1). Taxonomy (NCBI): domain Eukaryota; kingdom Metazoa; phylum Arthropoda; class Insecta; order Diptera; family Calliphoridae; genus Lucilia; species Lucilia cuprina. The sequence continues at coordinate 20,297,209 of NC_060952.1, forward strand.
TACTCTACTTCATTTACAAATTTACGACGATGACGTAGAGCCTTAAGATGGCACTCATCTTCAGCTTTTTCACAGGCATATTTTTCTCTTAGGGCCTCTCGTGTGCTCTTAACCATACGATAAGTTTTAATCATGGTGGTAGTGGAAGCAGCATTTCTAATTGCACCAGCTCTACTGGAACGTATATATCTAGCTGTTTCTCCCGACTGTAAAGAATCATCAGAATCATGACTTATATCTTTGTTACTAGTACCACGATTTCTACAAGATCTGCCAGCTCTTCCAGCATGTCGAGTTGCTGACGATATTGGACAATCTCTTGTGTAGCCTTTTTTCTTGTCTTGAGGTACTGTATATAGCATAGTGTTGTCACCTCCATACAAGGAATTGTGTCTATTTAACCAACTGCCTACTTTATCTTCTATTTTTTGCTTATCAAATGTACTCAGAATCCTTTCAAATCCCGACTCCTTCAACTGACGATTATGTTCATTTATAATGGGCATAGTTTGATTGAAAATATCTAATAGTTTATGTTCCTCATTATTGGCATTCTCCGGTAGAGCCAACGTCTTATTTTTGAACAGCAACGAGAATCTTGTAGTATTTGTAACATTTCTTAATACATCCGCATCCAATGGCACTTCTTCAAAATCGTCATCTTCCATGGAGGCCAATTCTTCATGTGTATCATTTTCATCACATTCCGGACCATAGATGTCCTCCAAGTTATTAATGTCAATCTCTACTAAAGTTTCTTTTTCGGCCACATTCTAAGATAAAAGCAAAGAAAAAATTCCAATAGTTTAAAGTGTTTTTGTAGAAATATAGAAACTTACATCTAAAAAACTGGCCCACGTCTTTGATCTTTCATAGGTTAATTGTTGCAAATGCTCCAAATCAAATAATTTGGAATTCATTATGAAAACATTTAAAAGAATTTATAAAAATTTATTCAAAAAATTCATAAACCTTTTCAACAATTTTCTTTTTTTTTTGAAAGTGGCGTCATACAGGGTTGTTTTGAAATAGTACTAAAATATAAAGATCAAAAGCACAGAGTTGTTATAATAGATTAACCCTCAAATGAGTAAAATATAAATGTAAAATATGAAAATTGTTAAAATTATTGTTTTAAAAATTATATCAAAACCTCAATAAGATTTTATGTTTTAACCAGTATTATATTAGAATTTCGTATGAAAACCTCGTCAAAAACTCAGAGTTATTATAATAGATTAACTCTCAAATGGTTAAATATGAAAATTATTAAAATTATTCTTTTAAAAACTTTTAAAAACTCAACAAAATTGTATGTCAGAACTAAGTGTCATATTAAAATTTCGTATGGAAAACCAGTCAAATTTTTTTACCCGGAGAAGGTATTTTAGTTGTTTCTTACAAGAATCAGCTGAATTTTTCTTTGAAATCTTATGGTTTTTTATAAAAATCTCACATATTATGCGTTTGTGCTAAAGTTTGTAACACCCAAAATATTGGTCCTATACCAATCGGCTCAGAATCAATTTCTGAGTCCGTCTGTCCATCTGTTTGTCTGTGTGTCCATGTAAACCATGTGCTCTACAGATCACAATTTTCAAGATAATTTGATGAAATTTGGCACATACTCTTTTTTTAATAAAATCGGTCCATTATTTCTCCTAGCCTCCATACAACCGTACCCCCGAATCGTGCCTTTAGGCTCACAATTACATTAAATGTTTTATAATGTCAACAAAAATCAGCAAACATTAGTTTTATAGAACAATACAAGACAATATTAATTTTTATAGTGATTGGGCCTCATTTGACCCTAGCCCCCATACAAACTCCCCTTCAGAAAATGACTGGAAGGTCAAAATTAACTTATAATTACGATCAAAATCTTTTTTTTAATTTATTCCCAATATATCTGCAAATGTGGCATTGTTTTTATAACTACCATCTGGCATCTTTCTAAATGCAACAGATGACATTTCTACTACTAAACAAATACAACTCTGTGTTGACAATTTTTATTTTATCAGCTTTCATTTAACAAGTTTTTTAGTGCAGATTACATTATGAAAGACAATTATAATTTTGCAAAAAACGTGTTGAATTCATCAAAAAACATCACAGAAAACTTAAATTCTGAATAAAAAGCTCAAAAACAAAATAAACTACCAAAGTAAACACAAAACGACAAATAATTGCACCTGAAAAAAGAAAATCTAAAAATAACCTTTTTTAAAACCATAAACGCATCCAAAAACCAGCAGTGAAAGTGTTTGTAAAATAAGAAAATTATTTATTGCAAAAACCTTTAAAGTGAAAGGTCAAGTAAAAAATGTTTCTAAGACGTTTTTTCTCCTCCTTTGCGGAGCCTTTAAATCAGCCGGCAGATTTAATTGGTTGTCTGCAACAAACGCCACAAGTTATAAGCAATGGTTTTGGTAGTGCGACGGGAGCTGCAGTGGGTCTAGAGAGTTTAGCCTGGTTGCAAAATGTAGCACCCTGTTTTCCCTTAAAAGGCGACCAAATACAAGTCATAAATGAACCCAAACATTTCTATGATACCTTAGTACAGAGAAGTGCATCGGCGAGGGAACGTATAGTATTGGCCAGTTTGTATTTGGGTACTGGACAATTGGAAAATAATATTGTGCAAACTTTAAGAAAAAGTCTTCAACAACAGGCTTCTTTAAGAGTAAATGTTTTATTAGATTTCACTAGAGGCACTAGAGGAGAAACAAACTCAAAGACTATGCTGTTGCCTTTATTAAAAGATTTTGGTGAGCAAGTTCAATTAAGTCTGTATCATACACCCAATCTTAGAGGCATGACAAAACGTTTAGCTCCCCCCAGATGGAATGAACTGTTGGGTCTGCAACACATGAAAGTCTACTTGTTCGACGATGCAGTTTTGATTTCAGGAGCAAATTTATCAAATGATTATTTTACCAATAGACAAGATCGTTATATACTCATTGAAGACAAACCTTTGGCCGATTTTTATGCTGAATTTATATCACGGGTTCAAGAATTTAGTCTTGCTGTACGTCAAGATTCTGAAGTGGGTTTGCATCGGAATTGGAAGATTTTACCCTATGAGGGCACAAAGGAAGAGTTTATTAAACGTGCTAAGAAAAGCATTACGGAATTTGTTCAACAGGTCTATAAGACACAACAATTGGCCTGTAATAGCTCAACTGAGGCAGACACTTGGATTTTTCCTTTAATAGAAATGGGTCAGATTGGCATACATCATGATAGCGTGGTGACAAAGAGACTGCTGTCAAATTGTGTACAAGATTCAAGACTTAAATTGGCTACTGGTTATTTTAATTTAACACAAGAATACATGGACACATTAACGCACAAATGTTTAGCACAATGCAGCATACTAATGGCACATCCTAATGTAAGTGGAAGAAATTTTCTGCTAAATGCTAATTAAAAGGTTCTTAACTTTGTGAAAATATTTTAAAGCAGAAATTTTTTAAATGAGTTCAATTTAACTTCACATTTGATATAGATTTTCCCTTTTACTTTAGGCTAATGGCTTTCAAGGTGCCAAAGGACCAGCTGGTGGCATACCAGCTGCTTATACATTAATTGCCAAAAGCTTTTACGAAAGTTTAGTGCGTAGAAAACAGGATCATCGCATTAATTTCTTTGAATATGAAAAACAAGGCTGGACTTATCATGCCAAAGGACTTTGGTATTATCTACCTCAATCGAAATTGCCCAATCTCACTTTAATCGGTTCCTCAAATTTCGGTGAACGTTCAGTAAATCGTGATTTGGAAACACAAGTTTGTCTAGTAACAAACAATAAGCGTTTAAGTCTTAGTTTGCAGCATGAAAATGAACGTTTGTTCAGTCTCTCATCGACGGCTGAAAAACAAATAACCACTAGACCGGTACCGCGTTGGGTGCAGGCAGTAGTTAGTTTATTTAGAAATTTTTTCTAAATCATTTTAAAGACATTTTAGTTGATTTAACATTTGATGAACAACAATATTTGTTAATGTAGTTTAGAATTCAATTGAAAATATTTACTTAAATTAAAAGAATAATGAAATGCCTTCGCAAAAAAAAACTTCCTAGTTGTAAAATGTAAAAGATATTTTTGCCATTTAATAGCAACTCCTTTTTATTATAGATTGTACGTTGTTTGTGTGTGTGGAATACCTCAAGATAACGCTTATTGCTTTTTTGTGTTTTATTTTTTTATTTTCCTTAATGGAGTGCGCTTTTATATTATAATGCCAAATGTGTTGAATTATTTGTTTTACTAAATCATATAATTGTTTGTGTAAATATATACTCTGGGTATTTATGTTTAAAACAAAAATAATCAAAGAAAATATATAATTTTTGGTTTAAAGAAATAACATATTTTTCAAAGTGTTTTATTTGAAAGGAATTTTATAAATTGTGTTTCTTATTCGAGTTTTAAAACGAAATTGAAAAAAAATTTTTAAAAATTTCAAAATTACTCAAACCTGTTGGAATTATTCATTCAAATTTGAGTGATTTCTTTATTTTTAAATTGTAAACTGTTTCCGCCAAACTGCTTGCTACACATTATTACAACTCTGTGCGTTTTTCACAGACAGTATTAGCAACTTTAGCGGTTTTTTAATGCATTGTAACGAGGTTTGTGTAAATTATAAATGAAGTTGGCGAATTTAGCACCAGGTTAGTATTAGGCCAGAATTTTCAGCTCTATCGGTCAATAACTGCCGGACTTAGAGGGAGTCAAGGTTGGACATTTTGATCATACAGGGTTATTTCAAATGAGTGTAACTTTTCACCTAATGTTCTTAGAAGAAATTGTCCAAAGGAGTTCAGATAGCAATTTCTTCATTGTTTACAAAATCGGAATCATCGAGCTTTTATCGAGCGACTGATGAATATTTTCTAAAGTAGTGAGCTATAGGTTCAACAATAATAGAAAAGTCAAAAAGTACCCTTTGAAGAAAGAAAAAGTACCAAAGGATTTCTTTATATAGGTTACCGTTGGGTCTACAATCGAAATGTTTGTAGCTGCTAGGAAACTTTTGATTTTGTGTGAGAAAGAAGGACACTAACATATCATGATTAATATTTTATAATATTTTTCTCTTACACACAAAATCAAAAGTTTCCCAGTATGGACCGCCACTAGATAGAGAAGCAAGCTAAGAACTGTTGAAAGGTAAAATTTGTCATCGGCTGCGGCTTATACTTAGGTTTTACGCGGATATTTGTTTATTTTCGTTACTAAAAATTTAAGAATTTATTTAACTCCATAGGCCTTACATTGCAGTTACTAAAATTGAGGATGCGGTAGTTTATATTCCAAATTTATTGAGAAAAAAACTAAAAATATCAAAAAATACCAAAAAGCCCCCTTTAATATGTTTTCCTTTACTCCGGGTTCTACACTCTTCTGCTCGGCGACCCGCCGATATTGCTTATTAATTTGTTTACCTTGTTGTTTTGTAGTCATTAACTAACTCATTAAGTAATCATTTCAAAAAAAGTCGAAAATAGTCAAAAAGTCGTAATAAGTCGAAAAAAGTCGAAAACACGAAAATAGTAGAAAAAAGCTAGAAGTAGTCAAACATTTTAAAAAAGTGGAAAAAAAATCAAAAACTCTAAAGTAGTCGGAAAAACTCGAAAAAAAAGTCGAAAATATTAAAAAAAAGTCCGAAAAAGTCGAAAAAATTCAGAAAAAATCGGAAAATGTCGACTATAAATAAAATATTAAAAGTCTAAAAGTCGACTTTTAACTTTTTTAAACAAAGTCGAAAAATTGACTTTGCATTAAAGGCAAAAAGTCGACTTTTCGTTTCAACTATAAAACCCTTAAAAGTACGAAACATAGGTACAATTTTTATCTCCTAAACGTCCTATAATCCAAAAATTACTGAATTATTATAGTTTTGTTTTTCATTTATTTAAGACACTGTGAAATTTTTGTTGAGAAACTTTTGATTTTGTGCGTGAGAGAAAGAGATGGTTGATATTTATTTCTCTTTCTCTTACACACAACAATCAAAAGTTTCCTAGTGTAAACCAGGCCTAACAAGCAGTAAAAAATATGTTATAATTGTTCACTGGTTTAAAAAATGTGGGTACAAAAGTGTACAAAAGAGTACTAAAGCACAGTTTTAACCCGTCTATTCCCTAAAGGGTCGGATTTTAATAAAGCACTGGACACGAGTCCAAATATTTTTTCAATGGAATACAATAAGTTTTAAACTGTTTTTGTATTTTTGTAGTTTATAAGATATGAAATTATACTTTTTAACTTTCGAAATCTCGTCATATTGGGGGGAAGGGACGAATCCAAATTTTAAGCCGTCATACATGTGGGAAGGGTCAATCCAAATTTAAACTCTTGAGCTTCAACCGTTTAGGCTGTGTGATGATAAATCTGTCAGTCAGTAACATTAGATTCTAACCCGTAATATTTTCAATGGACTATGCAATAGACTTCTCCCTAGACGTAAACCGTAAATAAATTTACTACCTCTAATGCATAAAAACTACTCTTGTTAATTCTTTATTGATATATTATTTCAAAATACAAGAAAATGTCGATATATCTTAGTTTGTCAGGTATTAAATTTTTGAATTTTCATGTTAAATTCTAAACCTAACAAGCTAGCGTTTTTTTCGCCCACTATCTGACATTTTTTTCAACAAAGGTTGGCAACATAGTGTGGCCAATGCACAATTCTCTTTTATAATTCTTTTTTAGTTTCTCTCGATCGGACAATGAAGTTAGTTGTGTTAGCGGGTAAAGCGCGTGACGTTTAAATATCGTATGTTTTTTTTACATTTCTAAAGGTAAAAATAAACGCGTTTTCGTGTTGTTAATACAAAATAACTGTTAAATTACATGATTTTTATAATTATTAAATAAAAGAAAACGAATTAAAATTAATAAATATCTATAAATTAAAAGAAAAATATATACCTATTAATTAAAACACATAGGTACATAAATTGGCAAATGTGTGAATGAAATTATTAGAAAAGAAAAAATTATTGAAAAAAGTGTTTAGTTTAGTGTAGTGTGTTGTTAATTAAAACATTTTATTCTTAATTAAATGGATAACTACTAAATAACAATTGGATTGGATTATTATTTTTTGTTGGAGTTAAACTATAGAATTAAAGGTATAATTGTTATTATAAAAGTGTTAATTTATGTATTTTAATTGTTTTTAAATAATTAACACTTGTTATTTGTTGTTTATTCCATTTTTTAATATTGCAAATTTTATTACGAATACAAAAAAAATGTAAACAATCTATTAAATTAACTTCCTTTTATAGAGTTTTTTATTATTATTATTTACATATTTTTTGTTATTGTTTCTCTCTCCCTCTGTTTCACTTTTTTGTTTTCATGTTTAGTTGTTTTTGTTTACTTTTGAAGTTTGTTATTGTTTTTTTTCAATAAAATTACTGTTATTGTTGTCTGTCTTTATTATTCTTATGCTTTATTTGCATTTGTGAGTTTTATTGTCAAAGTAATGAAAAGTTATTAATAATTTTTTAATTTGTTTTAAAAACATTTTGTTTATTTTGATTTTCTTAGTTTATTAATTAGCTGACTATTGAAAGCATTAATTAAATGTCTTAAGTTTTTATACCCTACACTACTATAGTGGAGAGGGTATTATACGTTTGTGCTGATGTTTGTAACATACAAAAATATTGGTTCAATACCCACCTTAGTATACCGATCGATTCAGAATCATTTTTTGAGTCGATTAAGACATGTCCGCCCGTGCGTCCGTCCGGCTGTCCATGTAAACCTTGTGCGCAAGGTACATGACGCAATTTTCAAGATAATTTGATGAAATTTGGACCAATCATTTTTTTGGCACAGGAACGAAGCATGTTTTTTGGCACAGGAACAAAGCTTGTTGAAAAAGTTGAAATCTGTCCATTATTTCACCTAGCCCCCATACAACCGTACCTCCCGATTTTTATGCCATAATTACGTCAAATATTCTATTATCTCTCTAAAAATTGGCACAAATAAGTTTTACATAAGTATAAATGACACTGCAGATTTTCGTAAGGATCGGCCCTTATTTGGCCCTAGCCATACAAACCCCCTTCAAAAAATGTCTTAAACGTCTAAAATTGACATTTGTATCGCAATGAAACTTAACAAACTAACTGTTATTTAAAAATATATCTTTTTCCCAAATTTACCGAGGATCGGCCCATATTTGACCTATATAAAGCCTCATTTAGAAATTTTAGTTTTTTTTTTATCAACAAATTGCTTGAATATTTTGGAATAATATTCAACATAAAAGTTTTTTTTTTATAAAAAGTAAAAATTTTAAAAATATACTCATTGTGTAGGGTATTATATGGTAGGCCATGCCCGACTATACTTTCTTACTTGTTTTTAGCAATATTTGTTTTGTGGGTGGAAGTGGGGTGTAGGTGGTATGGTCTACTAAAAGAAAGTTTTAGGATTTGAAGTGTGAAGATTTTATAAAAATTTCTAGATAACCTATTGTCAAGTATTTAACTCATTGATAACCAGATATTTGTAACAATAAAGTATTACCGATCATTAACTCCTCTAGATTTTCTGTTTTCAATATGTTTTATGAGTTCCTTGTATTTAAAATTTTTACATTTATAATTATTTTAATATAATTTACAAAATTTCTTTAAAAATATTTCCTGCTTTCTTCTTTTTATACTAAGATATATTTTTAATTAAATTTATCACCTCCCAAAATAAAACAAACCAAAACATACATATGTATACACCAAAATAAAAATGACTTATACACATCAAAATGATTAATAAAGTTTTGCCTCTAGCTTATAAACCTTTAATTTATATACTCTACACGTTTTTACACAAAAATATTTCTTTAACAAAAAATAAATAAAAACTAAATTATATTTAAATTAAATCAGCAATAAGTAGTCAAAAGTAGCAAGTGATCGCTTAAACAAATCGACAGCAGTCTGATAGATGGACTGACATAGACAAAACGCATGAAATCATGAAAACATCGATCGAAACTGAAAAGAAAAAACATGAAACATCTTATAATTTGTATTGTCTTTTGTTGATGTTTTACAATAATTTTTATGTTAAGATTACAAAATTTATTAAAAAAAAAAATTAAAAAAAAATTTAAAATGCAAATTTTGTATTTTTTTATATAAAGGGTGTTGAAAAAAAGATGTTTATATGAAAAAAAAATGTTTTGTGTTATTTATTTAACTATCCATCCATCTATCTATATATCTATATATCTATCTATCTATCTATCTATCTATCTATCTATCTATCTATCTATCTATCTATCTATCTATCTATCTATCTATCTATCTATCTATCTATCTATCTATCTATCTATCTATCTATCTATCTATCTATCTATCTATCTATCTATCTATCTATCTATCTATCTATCTATCTATCTATCTATCTATCTATCTATCTATCTATCTATCTATATATCTATCTATCTATCTATCTATCTATCTATCTATCTCTATCTATCTATCTATCTATCTATCTATCTATCTATCTATCTATCTATCTATCTATCTATCTATCTATCTATCTATCTATCTATCTATCTATCTATCTATCTATCTATCTATCTATCTATCTATTCATCTTTTCGTCTAAGTGTCAAAAGAAGTGCCCTAGCTTTCCATGCAACTTTTTTCTATTTTATGATCCACCCTTTTCGGTGGATGAATATTTTGAAATAGTTTTTTAATAAATCTGAAATAATAAACTTATCATAAATTCAGGCTCACTTTAGAAAACGACAAAATAAATATTGATGATTCATTAAAATAATAAAAAAAAAATTAAAACAAAGAGTCTTAAAAGGTATTTCCGTATGGAATTTTGCAAAAAAAAAAAATAACATAAATAAAAACAAAAATGTTGATTTAACCCAGTGTTTGAAATAAAGAAATAAAATTTCATCTTCCATTTTTTATGACATGTATTAAATTAAATGAAAGTGAAAATCCCTTTATTTATGACAAAGAAAAAAAAATTCCAACCAGAAATTATAACTTTCCTTTGGTGGTGGATAAATCTGTGTGTTTAAGAAATAAAAAGGAGTTTTCAAAATAAAGTGACCATTTGTGAATGTCATAAAAATATCATCAACAAAACACACATATTGTACACATATGTATGAGTTTTAGTGTGGTTTTTGACTTAAGTAAATGTCAACTAATAATACTTTAATGGTTTTGACAGCCAGTTGTTGTTTTTTTTTTTGTTATATTACGCAGTATTATATAGCAAGCAAGTACTTTATTAGTGTAATTTAGTACCAGCTCATGGCGCTTGACAGTTGTTGAAATGTCACTTTTAGTTTTTTATTTGAGAATTTCTAAGTCTAGGGATTATGTATGTAAATAAGCGTGTAGAAAATTTCATGAGTGTAAATATTTATTAGATTTAACATAAAAAGGCGCGTTTTATCTCTTTATAAAGGTTTAACAAAAAAAAGGTTGAATATTATTAGTTTATTTAGTTTTGGATTGTAATTTATTCTAATAACTTGAGTTTTTTATGATAGTGCTATAAATAAATAAAAAATATATGTAAATATTCTGGGGGATTCCACAAGAGTATTTGTTCTTTTCTAATCTTTATAATAAATATATATACTGGAGTAATTCAGAAATGTATTTTTTTAATGTAAAAAAATCTGACTCGATTTATCTAAACAACTTTTTTTAGTAACTATTACGTGGGTAATTAATACAATAAAGCGAACACTTTACCGATTATTTGAGGGAGCAATTTCAGACAATTTTTATGTTCCACTTATCTTGAATGAAATCTTTACTAAATTTCGTAATAGATTTTATGTTTATATTACTTGTATTACAACTTTTACAATAACTTCTATGCTCTCTCTATCTCTTTAATAAACTTATAAAATTCTCTAAATATTTCTTTCAAAAAAATTACCTGCTACCGAGTTGGGTCAATTTTGCAAATATATAAAATAGACTTTTAAAATATAGAATAAATATATTTTCAGGTAAAATTCTTCGAGTTTATTTGATTTTATTTGGTATTTGATAAAAAGGGATTTTCCGAAGGAAATTTTTATTTTTTCTGTGATGAAAGGAAAGTTAAATTCAGTATGAGAAATGCTGTTACAACTTTTTCTGCAACGTAGATTTTATATCAAATAGGAAAAGTTTGAAAACAATCTCATTAAATGTAAGAAAAGAGATTTTGGAAAATTTAACTTGATATTTTAAGTTACGCCTTTTGGTCGATGTCTATTGGAAAAAAATATGTTGGGATAACTGATGATGTTTGCAAACTAGGCAGTCTGGCTCAGTTAAACGTTAGCTTACATAAGTTTAAAAAAGCTAACAAAATTAGTCAAAAAGATCTCTGGTCTCTCTATATCTATGCCGAAGCCTAATTTAACTTAAAAATTTGAATGTTTTCTCTAAAATTAGAAGTTTTTTTTTTAATTTTCTTAAATTGGTGATGGGCAAACAACTCTATCTCACTTGTACGTAAACTCCCACACGCAGTAAAAACTAACAAAATAAATCAGAGAGCTCATTGATCTCACTCTGCTGAAGCCTGATTTTAACTAAGATTTAAAGTTTGACTGACTATCTCTTTCTGCCGGTGCCTGATCTTTACTTATTAAAACATTGACTGTTTCCTTGGTCTTCTGGATAATCACAAAATTTCGGTGTTTTCTTATTAAAAAGCTCACTTCTTTTTGACACTTCTGTATTAGAACTATTTTGCTTTTATATCTTATTCCAATATCTCGATAGTCTATTTCTTTTTTAGTTATTTTCTTAACTTATTTCATTTTTCTAAGGTCACAAAAAGATCATTTTTCACTATACTATAGTCTAGCTGATTTTCAGTATTTTACTTTTCTAAGGTCACAAGAAGATTACTATATACATATGAATCTTGATAATGTCTATACGACTAATAGTTATTAGCTTCAATTTTTTTTACATTTTTTCGGAATTTATCCAACCTTTTTAATCTAAAAACGATTTAATTTTAAAGATTTTTGAACAGGTTTGGTATTGGTTTTACATTTGAATTATAACACTTTGTTTAGAATTATCTCATCAATATAAAATTAATTAATTTTTTTATAACAATTTAACAATCTCCTATATTATAATATCTAATTGTTCTGATACAATTAATCAATGACAATGATTTATTGCAATCGACATTTGACTTACATTCTATTTTTGGGGATTTAAATACTTTTTAGAGGTTTTTTTTTATTATTTTTGACATTTAAAAACCCATGACAAAAGTATTATGACAACAATCAAAGTGATCATTTACTCGTTTATTATTTCTGAAATTTTGACAGTTTAAGAGGCAATACAACTACACCCTTACTGTCATAAATGTTCTTTCAATGAAAAAGAAACTTATTAAAATAATATTTTCTCTTCTTTTTCTCTTTACAGATACAATATTAAGCTGCAAAATATAAGAAATTTTTGTTAATTTTTTGGCAAACTTATGTCAATTACAATATTTGAAATACAATAAACGAAATGATCACTTAAAGATCAAGCTAAATGATCAAATGGTAATTTTAATTTACAGTGCACAGTAAAAGTTAAAGAAAATAAGTTTATATATATAGATTTTGCCACAGCACCATCATTGACATTTTTTTTTTGTAAATTCAATTTTATATGAATGATCCAAATATAAATGGTTGTGTTTAGTTAGCCTCAATTATCTTTAATTGTTGGCATAATTTGTCAACAGCAGTGAAATTAAATTAAAAAATTTTTCCACTACAATTGAGCAAAAATAATAAAAAAAAAAATACCAACCATTCATAACAGAATGAATGGGTTCGGTCCATTTGACTTTTTCGCACAATTGATGACCAACTAGGAAAGATAATTAAAATAAACACGCGAGTTTAAATTTAAAAAAAAATATATACAACTAAACAAATTTTAAAACTAATATGAAAAATTAAATTAAAAAAAAAAACAAATAAATCTAAACAAAATTTAATTTAAAAATGGTCTCACATTATTCTGCTACTAAATCTTTAACTACATCTTTAAATTGTTTAACAAATAGTTATAACGCTTTAAAAATGTTTAACTTTATTAAACAAAAATGTAAAACTTTTTACATTTCAACGAATCGTGTTAATAGTGTAAAGAAGTTCGTATTGCTAATTTTGATATCTTCATCAATTTTAAATAGCGCTACGGGTGCTTCGTTACATCACAAAGATTACCGCAGTGCGGGTTTATTTGCTTTAAATAATTTTACGGATTTATATGATGCATCATCATCATCCGCCTCCTCCTCTTCGTCTTCTATTAAAACCATGGATTTAACAAGTGTTGAACTGAATAGTATTGATGTGGGCGATTTTGATCCAGCTGCTGCATCAAGAAACTTACAATTGGGTACAAAAGAAAATACAGGTGAGTTTTTTTCTATAAATTTTTACAATTTGCTAAAAAACCTAGAAAATTTTCGAATAGCATTATTTTTTTTTTTGCTCACGAACTAAATATTTTGAAAAATTGCATTTCAATATCAGTTTTAAGTTAAGCCTTTAAGGGCACTTCACACGATCACACTTCTAAAGTCTAATGAATAAGTAAAATTAAATTCCATCCGTATAACAAAAAAGAGAATAAAAGTCGTATGATTTATATATTTTGTGTTTACACGATTGGTATAAAACAATAACAAAGTAAGATGGAAACAGCTGTTTCACTTTTTTGTATATAAAACTACATCCCTGATCTAATGCGACCTGCTTGTTTTTTGAATCATTTCAAAAAATGAAAAGAGCCATACGACTGTCAAATTTTCCATCCGTATTCTCTCTCAATGTGTGATGGCTGCATTAGATATTGCGTTTAGAGTCCAAACTTTAGACGATCCCATCCGTACTCTTCTACACAAAATGTTTACAGATCATATTGCTTGTGTGATCGTGTAAAGCCGTCTTTAAGTTAGAATTGTATTTGCTGTTGACTTGGAACTTAATTTTATGAAAAGAAAACTATGTTTTGATAACTTAGTTCGAAGTCCAATTAAAAATTGCTTTAGAATAAATTTGAGAACAATAGATTTCTCTGTAATTTATATTTTCGGACAAAGATCGCTAAACATTACACAATGGCATGATTATTCACCTGATCAGTTAGAGAACTCTTCTGTTTCTTCTACCGATTCTTAACTCAAATATAAAGTTTTCTAAAATTTATATTATGTGCAAATATTGCTTGACAAATATTTAAATGACGATAAGTTTGAGGAATAGCTTTAGTCTAAATTTAACACCTTAAAACGGTAATGGGCAAATAACTCTCTCTCTCTCATAAGCAGTCTGACTCAGTTGCACGTAAGCTCACACACGTATTAAAAGTCAATAAAAGCAGTCAGAAGACACATTGTTCTCGTACTCTCTGCGCCGATGACTGATCTTGCAGTAATGAAAAATTTTAGTGTTTTTTCTGAAATCCGGTGTATTTATTGCTGTTTTATCTAAAATTTACCACCTTAAAGGGGGTGATAGGCAAATAACTCTCTCATAAACAGTCAGCTTTAGTTGCACGTAAGCTTACACACGTATTAAAAGTCAATAAAAGCAGTCTGAGGACTTATTGGACTCGCTCTCTCTCTCTCTCTCTCTCTGCGCTGATGCCTGATCTTTGCTTTAGCTTAAATTTAACATCTAAAAGCGGTGATATACGAATACTCTGGCTAGCTGAGCTGTACGTAAGCTCTTACACATATAAACAACAAAGAAAATTAGTTAGAGAACTCATTGATATTTCTCTGCTGATGACTGCTCTAAAATCTCATAAGAAGTTTTAATGTTTACTAAAACTTCAGTAAGATTCAACTTAATGTCTTTGAAAAAAAAAACTTTTTTATTCTTTTTGCGAATAAGAGCTTTCATGTTAAACTAACAAAATCAAAATGTTTCCCACTCTTTCTCTCTGCCGTTAGCTGCTCTTAAATCAAATTTAAAGTTTGAATGCTGATTCATCTTAATGACAATGGCTTTGTGAAGAATCACAAATGGTTTAGCTGACTCTCAATTGTTTCATATTATCGGAAGCGCTTAAAACTTAGGAGATAATCTTTAGAAAATTTTATGAGGCGCCAAAAAAAAAAAACAAATATAAATTTGTAAGGCATATACATGACAATCGCAAATCCAGTACTAATGACAAACGCTTAATTTTAAAGTATTTTCCACAAAATAACCAACTAAGTATCACATTATGTAAACTAATAGCTATTGTATTTTGGAACAAAAGCCCTAAGAAAGGAAATTTATACTTTGATTTTGTCGCTTATTGATCGCAAAAAAAACACACACACAAAATATGAGCATACTTAAAAAAAATTTTTGTTGAAAACCCAAAGATCACTTCAACGTACTAAAACGGATGTTGTTTGCGTGTCTAAAGACCGAAAAAATGAGCAAAATAAGATTAAAATTTTTTCAAACACAAAATTTCTTAAAAATTATAGAAGGTATTAAAAGAAAAGAAGAGATAAAAGTAAAATGAAGTAAAAAACGAAAGATAAAATAATGAGGAGGATCATTTTTATAAAATACAGGAAAAGTAGAATTTATAAAATAAACAACAATAAACAAGCAGCTGGGGTCTTGAATGCTTACTTACGTTTTATAAGTGTTTTCTGTTTAGTTGTTATTGCTGCTGAAAGAGTCTCCTATAAAGGAACTCAAGTAGTAAATGTGGTATTAAATTACCAAAAAAAAAAAATAAATATATTTTTGTATAAAAATATCAACATTAACATAAGAGTTTTTGAAACCGAACAAGTGTATTATTGGTTGTTATTTATGGTCTCAAATTAGAATTCCATAAGAAATGAAGTAAAACAAGTGTTACACAGTAGGTTTGCAACGAATTTAAAGTGAACTTCGAAGTGACACTTTTTACATATTCACAACTATTGTGAATATCATTTCAAGTGAAAAATGTTTCCTTTTCACTTTCTTTGTTCTTTGATGGAATTTTGTAAACATTGAACAGCTGTTCCATACAAAATTTGAATGAATTGTTTACAACGAGCAATTTTCCCTTCGAAGGATATGAAAATTTCGAGGGAACAAAATTTTTACTTCTATTGCAGTTTATTTATAATCTGTCCATCTGTTGCGAAAAATTTAAATATACAGGAGTCTAAACATATTAATAAACCTAAAATACCTAGTGTAGAGTGTATTTAAGAAAAATAAATCAAACTGCATTATGTAGTATAAGAATACATATGTAAGGATGTATGTATATAACATTTTGAAATATGATGTCATGACTTTGATGGTATCTTCTGACAACAACAGATATACATACTTAAACCAAAAAATAACCACAACAACAACAAAACTAATAAAAGCAGACATTATATTTTTTAAAATAAAAAAATCAAAGTTTAAAACTTTTTTCTTTTCAATTCAAAATCATACCAAAAACCAATAACATTTACAAAAAACAAAAATCAATTTGTATAAATATCAATACAACAACTTTCTTTAAAAGGAAGATTGAATTAAATAACTGACACTCCGTCTCTCACACAGCGTATCAATGACTGAAGTTCAGGGTCAATATTATTATTTTTTTATTTTTATTATTATTTTTTTAATTCATTTATAAAATAACTAAACAGCTATTGAACAATTTTTGCCTTATTTGTCACAGTGTGTATTACGTTGTGAACGTACTAAATGTCAATAACTGATAATTTCCGCTCAAAATTTTAGGTGTTACAGTTTTGCAGTCTTATGCAAAAAAACTTACAACATGCTTACTAACCGTTGTTAAGCTAAATTCGATAAAAGTATATCCAAAAACGATAATTAGCTTAAAATACCTGTAGTAAACCATTGTTAAATATACGAAAGTTAATAATGGTTCAACCGTACTTTAAACCTATATTAAAGTCAAATGTCATTATTGTATTACAATTTATAACTGTTGACGTTTTGTGAAAAATATTGTTGTGTTAATTTTTTAAATAAATTATAAAAAAAATAAATAAATAAAAAACAATATGGATACACTCAATTTAATTGTCTCCATATTTTTTCTTTTCTTTTTGCCAAAAACATAAATTTTGTTTATAAAATAGTTTAGTGATGTGTAAAATATCAATGCAAATTTAAAGAAAACGTTACTCGATTACTTTCTTTAATCAAAATATAATTTTGCTATTACATTAGTTGTTTTATTTGATTTATACGTTGTTTTTATTAAATAAACAAATACAACCCCATTTTTATCTTATTAAATACAATTATTTTATATAAAAGCATAAAAAAATAATATTAGACACGAATACCAAATGAACTAATAATCGTTCATATACAACATTATGAAAATATTGACAGAATAAAATAATGGTGTTGCCAGCATCAAATATAAAAAAACATTAAAATGTATTTTAGTTAAAATACTGTTTTTGCATATCCTTTTTTAATAATGGATTATTAAGCTAAAAGTCGTTGTTAACTAATGTACACTTTAAGGTCATAATAAGGTTTTTTTTTGCATAAGACTGTTGGTGTTTTTTTTATCAAAATTCAAATATAGATTTAAAAATAAATACAAGATTTCTTAATATTTATACTATAAATATCATAAAAATGTACATTTTTATGTCTGCTGTAATTTAAAAAAGATTTGAAAATCTCTTTAAATATTGGTAAAGAAAGTGATAAGACAATGGTTTTACAAATTTATAGCTTTTCTTTTTGTACTATTTGGGTATTTAACACGTGGTTGTACGGTATTCTTATTGTTTGTTGTGAGTATTGTGTAATTAACCCTATGGTTTTTAAAAATTTTTGTGGGAAAACAATCAAAAAGTACTTATTTATTCTTTTTGAATTTGAACTAAAAGGTACTTTTAATAATAAAACGCACCTATATTGGTGAAACATAAGTTAATCTAGTTTAGTTTTATTTTAGTTCTAGTTCAGTTCTAGTTCAGTTCTAGTTCAGTTCTAGTTCAGTTCTAGTTCAGTTCTAGTTCAGTTCTAGTTCAGTTCTAGTTCAGTTCTAGTTCAGTTCTAGTTCAGTTCTAGTTCAGTTCTAGATCAGTTCTAGTTCAGTTCTAGTTCAGTTCTAGTTCAGTTCTAGTTCAGTTCTAGTTCAGTTCTAGTTCAGTTCTAGTTCAGTTCTAGTCAGTTCTAGTTCAGTTCTAGTTCAGTTCTAGTTCAGTTCTAGTTCAGTTCTAGTTCAGTTCTAGTTCAGTTCTAGTTCAGTTCTAGTTCAGTTCTTGTTCAGTTCTAGTTCAGTTCTAGTTCAGTTCTAGTTCAGTTCTAGTTCAGTTCTAGTTCAGTTCTAGTTCAGTTCTAGTTCAGTTCTAGTTCAGTTCTAGTTCAGTTCTAGTTCAGTTCTAGTTCAGTTTAGTTCAGTTCTAGTTCAGTTCTAGTTCAGTTCTAGTTCAGTTCTAGTTCAGTTCTAGTTCAGTTCTAGTTCAGTTCTAGTTCAGTTCTAGTTCAGTTCTAGTTCAGTTCTAGTTCAGTTCTAGTTCAGTTCTAGTTCAGTTCTAGTTCAGTTCTAGTTCAGTTCTAGTTCAGTTCTAGTTCAGTTCTAGTTCAGTACTAGTTCAGTACTAGTTCAGTTCAAGTTCATTGCACATGTTCGATTTCTGTTTTTAAATCACATCTTGCAGCTTAACTCAACAAATTGATGGACAGATGGTTGTTTGGTGTTTAAGTGCCTGCTCCAATAACTATCCGATTTGTTATACACAAATGCACTTTCTCCCCCCTTCTCGCCCCCTTAACATTTAATTTATGTGTACAATTTTCCCACATTTTATCACTCCTCCAAGACTTCAATAGTAACTGGATCATCATTAAGAAAAAAACTTTAAAATGACAACTTAAATCGAAAAGAGAGAAGCAAAAAAAACATCGTCATCATCATCTTCCATATGACAAGATAAAGTGAAATAAATTGCAGCTTATATTCATAGTAATAAAAATGTTGCCCTACACGACACTTAAGATAATTCCTTTCTATCTATCCAACAACAGTTTTTACTGCTTCTTCTTCTTGAGTCGTTTTTATTTTAATACTATGTTTATTTCGATTAATGAACATTTAAATCGACTCAATATTTGATAGGTTTTAAAAAGAAATGTAAGTTTAAGAAGTAGAAAGAAAAGAAAACAATATTTTATTTATTTTGTATGTAAATTGTATGCCTTTATAATCGGTTTATCTATGTTTGTACAATGTCTATACTCCATATGTATATAAAACTAAATTTATCAGTTGCTTTAGAAATTGAAAGTGTTTCCTAAAGGCTTTTTTTCTCTCGGCTTAAGTTGAAATGATTTAAAAATTATTTTTTACAGCATTTCGGCATTTAGTTACACTTTTCATTTCACATGTAAAAACATCATTTTTCAATATTTTCTTTATTGAGAGTTTTTTTTTTGTGAAATAAAAACTTGTAAGTTTTAGACATTAATGTGTCATATTTTGAACATACATATGTATGTTGATATGTATGTTTGTATTATTCTTATATTAAGTACACTTTTACTTGTTTTTTATTAATATTTTATACCCACGCTGTTGTTTCTTTTCTTTCTTTTGAAATCTAACTTTCTAGGTAAAATATTTTGAGTATTTTATATTTGTTTATTATTTTTTTTTTAGTTTTTTATAACTTTTCTTAAATGTATATTTAATTTCATTAAGTTTGTGTTTTTCTATTACAAAGTATTTAAAGTTTAAAGTTATGCTGAAAGAAAAAAAATACTTTAAAACCTACACTTTTCTTGTCTTACTATTTAATTTGAAATTTGTCTAGACTTTAAAGCTGGTACTTTTTTATGTTTTTTTTTCTTATTCTTCTTCAATCAAAAGAAAACCTTATTTATGCATTTTAGTACATGATTTTTATGAGTTATAATAAAATCTATTATTCAGATATTTAAGTGTTAGTTAAGATTAATTTTTTATGAGTTTTATTTATATAATTAAAGTTTATATTGAATTTTTTTTTTGGTAAAATTTTTAAAAGGGTTTTGAGGTTATTTTATAGTGAAGCTTGGTTTTTAAATAAATTGTTAAATTTACTTTTTCTATAAACTTTTTTGTAATAATATTAAATCATAATAATAAACAAATTTATCATCAAATTTAAAAGATTTTTTGGTAGTAATTTTGATTTATTATGATTTTCGAAAATTCCGATTTGAATTCGAATTTCAATAATTATGAAAATGCGTTTTAATAAGTCTAATAGTTAGATAAAATTGTGTTTTATAATTATTTTTTTAATTTTCAAAATTAACATTTTCGATCATGAGAAAAAACTTGTTTAGAAATTTCAGTTTTAAACTCGAAAAAAAATCAAGATAAATATTATAATTATAGTTTTTTTTTGTCAAATTAAGTTCGAATTTCGAAATTTGCAAAAATTTTGAAATTTTGACATTAAACTCGAAAAATGTATTTCAAAAGAACTGATATAAATACAAGTAAAATTTTGTGCTAGTCGGGCCTAGCACAAATTTTGAACTTATTTCATTAGAAATATGATATTTAAAGAAATTTTTATAATTTTTGAAGTTTTGAATTTAAGTTCGAATTTTCGAATATTATAAAAATATATTTTTTTTATTTTAAACAACAATTATATATTTAGTACAAAATTTTGAACGTATTTCATTATAAATATGGGATTTAAAGAAATTTTGATAATTTTCGAAGTTTCGAATTTAAGTTTGAATTTTCGAATTTTATAAAAATATAATTTTATTTCATTAAACAACAAAAATAACATCTATTTTATATTTTATGATAAATTATTACATTTTGGTATCGTTTTTTAAAAAAAAATTAAAAATTGAAAGAAAATCAAAAATTTTATTTTCGAACATAAATTTTTCGTAAAAAATTATATATTAAACATTAATTTTGAAATAATTTCATTATAAATATTCGATTTAAAGGAATTTTGATAATTTTCCAAATTTCGAATTTAGGTTCGAATTTTCGAATATTTACTTTACACAACTTTAAACACCAATAATAATGTCTAATCTATATTTGATGATAAATTTTAAGATTTTAATATTAAAATTATAAGATTTTAATATCGTTATACATAGAATTCGAAAATGAATTTTTCGAACATTAATTTTTCGTACAAAATTTTAAATTTTTTCAATAATTTCATTATCAAAAATGCTTTTCAACATAAATTTTGAAATTTTCATAATTTTGAATTTAAATTTGAAATTTTCATAATTTTGAATTTAAATTCGAAATTTTAAAATTTTCATAATTTTAAATTTAATTTCGAATTTAAATTCTCAAAGAAGTTAAAAAGCTCCTCAAGTTTTAAAAATCATGTCAAAGCGCAATTCTAAAATAATAATTTTTATGTCTAATAATTTTTAAGATAAAAATTGTAAATTTATATTTTTGAAAATTTAGAAATTAAATACGAATATTATGCTAACCGAATTCCATCTTTAAAATTGTGCCACCTTTACGAAAAATTCAACAAGTTTTTTTTCCTTGGAAAAATGTTCATGACCCTTATGGCTTTAAACAGAATAGTTTTGCATACAAACAAAATGTATTTTTTCTATTTAAACAAGACCTCAAATCATGACACAAAACTAACAACCAGCAACATTCATCACTTTTAACACATTTTCCACAATCTAAACAATAAAAAAACAATTTCAACAAAAGAGAAGATCCCATCGCAAGCATACATATATAGACATTAAAATGTCATAAATTCATAGGATGGTTAGGCATTTATGTCTCAAAAAAAAAAGAAGAAGAACTCTAGAGGAGGGTGCTTCACAACCATGAACTCTTTCTTGTTTGTATTCTTCACCTATTTCTAAAGATACACGAACAGAAAGAAACAAAAAGATCTTCTACATTGAATGTGAAATGTAAGAAAGTATCTATTAAATTGTCTATAATAATTATAATTTTGAAATTATTTAAATTTTCTTTTGATAAGAGAAATGTAACAGACATTTCTATAACAGGTAATAATTTTGTAATTTTAGTAAATTAAAATACTGTTCTTTTGTTCAGACAATGCCTGTTTAAAATGCTAAAGATTTTTATCGATATTTTAATGTATTTGTAGTCTGTCTGGCTGCATGAGCATTTATCAATGTTTAACCCTTCATTAAATCGTTCCAAAAATGTGTCTTCATATTGCAGAATACAGTTTTTCTGTTTTTATGTTGGTCCTAAAATTTAAAAAAAATACCATGAATGAAAACAGGTACATAATTTTCATACTTTCTACCTGTAGGGCTTGAATTCTTTTTATTTTGGTTCTTTTGTTGCTTTTCATTATTTTTGCAGGGAAGTGATTTTCCTTAGAATTCTGTACTAAATGTGTCAAGTATTTAGTTTTATATTTAGACTTCATAAAAATAGGTGTTACTAAAGGCAAATTTGACACGTTTATGAGTTACTTTGACACAACTTCAATAAAATAATAACATTTCCGGCACAAAGTGAAGATTATGAAGAAAAATTCTTAAAATAAAATAACTTAGCGGGAAACTAGAAAATTTTAGACATACATATTAGGCGCCCTCTAACTGAATATGAATAGTATTTGTTTTTATCAAGTACTTAATTGTTTTATGACCTTAAAATTCTGTAATTGCAATAATTATCCGGCAAAAAGTTTTGAACAGTTAGTTCAGTTCAAGTTCAAGTTCACTTTACTTTACTTCAGTTCAAGTTCACTTTTCTTCAGTTTTAGTTCATTTCAAGTTCAGTTCTAGTTCAGTTCTGGTTCAGTTCTAGTTCAGTTCTGGTTCAGTTCTAGTTCAGTTCTAGTTCAGTCCTAGTTCAGTTCTAGTTCAGTTCTAGTTCAGTTCTAGTTCAGTTCTAGTTCAGTTCTAGTTCAGTTCTAGTTCAGTTCTAGTTCAGTTCTAGTTCATTTCTAGTTCAGTTCTAGTTCAGCTCTAGTTCAGTTCTATAACAGTTCTAGTCTAGTTCTAGTTCAGTTCTAGTTCAGTTTTAGTTCAGATCTAGTTCAGTTCTAGTTCTGTTCTAGTTCAGTTCTAGTTTAGTTCTAGTTTAGTTCTAGTTCAGTTCTAGTTCAGTTCTAGTTCAGTTTTAGTTCAGTTCTAGTTCAGTTCTAGTTCAGTTCTAGTTCAGTTCTAGTTCAGTTCTAGTTCAGTTCTAGTTCAGTTCTAGTTCAGTTCTAGTTCAGTTCTAGTTCAGTTCTAGTTCTAGTTCTAGTTCAGTTCTACTTCAGTTCAAATTCAGCTCTAGTTCAGTTCTAATTCTGTTCAAGATTGAAAAAAGTATGATTTAAAATTAAATCAATTCCTAATATTTTATTTTTATATATGTATCATAAATATGTTTTTCTTTCTAAAAATTTTGGAGGAATGTTGCAACATAAAAAACAATAAAAAAATACAGATTTGATTTGAACGCCATAAATCATTAAAGTATAAAAATGTTCTAGAAGTCTCATAATAAAATTGACTCCTTAGTATTATGAGATTGGGAAGTAAGTAACGCAGGCAGGTGGTATGGCTTAAAAAAGACAGGTACATAAAAGCCAACAGTACAAAGCTGGAATTAAGTATTAAAATACATACATATTTAGTTTTATAAAAGACGTTTGAAATATTTTTTGTATATTTTTGGTGGAATTCAGCGAACAAACTGCAACATCAAAATTTTATTGCTTAAAACTGCCTTAAGGCCATAAATCAAATAAATACACACTAATTTTGTAAAAAAAGATTAAACACAATTTTATGATCAACTTACTACAGTGCAAAAGTTTTATGTTCGTTTTTCTTCTCCCTTTCGTTTGGATTATTGTTGAAAAAAATAATTCTTAACTAAATATTTTTCTATTGAGTATGGTTGTCTGAATGGTTTGTTGGTTGCTAGTTTAGTTAGTGGCTAAAGTGGCAAGCAAAATAATCTCCCACTGTGATATTGTTTAGAATATTCTGTTGTTGCTGTTAACTTAATCTCTCTTGGGTAAGGTGCAATAGTGTTAACATCCGAGAACAAATCGAGTGATGCATTTTTTTCTCTCTCTCTGTGGATGGAAATACTTCTTTTTATGTTTTTTTCTTTTGTACTTACTACTTACTGATTATTGTTGTGTCGTTTTAGAATTTAAAGGAAAAATGTTTATAGTTCGAATTCTATAGAATTCTAGCACCACCGCCTGCCTGCAGGTCTTAAAGTATTGTTAAATTAAAATATTTTAACTCTCTCGGCACAATGGGTTAAAAAAATAATGTTCTATTCTTTGGAGTTTCATAGCAATACAAATATGTTATTCAGATTTGGAGTAAAAATTTAATTATTAAAATTGATTAGCGCCATGGGTTATTTTAAATTATTAATAGATATCTAATAGACTGATATAGAAAATTATAAACATTAACTTATCATATTTAGTTATGTTCTAGTTTACTTCTTATTCCGTTCTAGTTCAGTTCTTGTTTAGTTCTAGTTCAGTTTTAGTTCAGTTCTAGTTCAGTTCTTGTTTAGTTCTAGTTAAGTTTTAGTTCAGTTCTAGTTCAGTTCTAATTCAGTTCTAGTTCAGTTCTAGTTCAGTTCTAGTTCAGTTCTAGTTCAGTTCTAGTTCAGTTCTAGTTTAGTTCTAGTTCAGTTCTAGTTCAGTTCTAGTTCAGTTCTAGTTCAGTTCTAGTTCAGTTCTAGTTCAGTTCTAGTTCAGTTCTAGTTCAGTTCTAGTTCAGTTCTAGTTCAGTTCTAGTTCAGTTCTAGTTCAGTTCTAGTTCAGTTCTAGTTCAGTTCTAGTTCAGTTCTAGTTCAGTTCTAGTTCAGTTCTAGTTCAGTTCTAGTTCAGTTCTAGTTCAGTTCTAGTTCAGTTCTAGTTCAGTTCTAGTTCAGTTCTAGTTCTTTTCTAGTTCAGTTCTAGTTTAGTTCTAGTTCAGTTCTAGTTTAGTTTTAGTAATAATCTAGTTCAGTTATAATTCAAATTTAGAAATTACAGGATTTTGTAAATCAAAATATAAATTTCGGTTACATATTTCCCTAAATTTTTTCTGCATTTTTATATCTAATTTTTTCAACAGCAATCCCTAGTGCATTATTGATAAACATAGTTGCTATTTAGCACCACAACTTTTTGAACAGTTCTTTTTCTACATTTTTTATAAGATCTCACCGATGACGATGTAGACGAATATGATTTTTTCTTGTTTATTTATTATATGCACATCATATGCACCGAAGTATTGTTAACTGAACATTGGTAGGTACCATCAGTTGGTTTGATTTTACTTCAATTTGACTAGCTGACTGCCTGCACGAAATATTGCTCATCATGGGGCTGATTAGGTGTTGTGGTGGTGCTGATGTTAACATTTAAGTGCTAATTTGATGAAAGTATATTTTACGCTGTAATTTGTTTCCTTCTTTTTTTCCACTTCTTCTTTTATTATTACATTTTGTTACAGAAGACTTAGTTAAACATGCAAGTATCTCTATTTCTTTTAGGTTTTCGATTGTTTATCTTTGTATTTGTATTTAACAGGTTGTTTTATGAAACTCGACCATTCGACAACAATGAACCCGAACAAATTATTGTAATTTTCTTTTTTTCCAAAAATTTTGACTTTTTACACGCTAAAGTTTTGAGCAAATTTTGAATTTGTCGCTGTCGTTGGTTACTGTTATGGTTTTATACGGTTCCATATATTGGTCGGTTGTATGATCTCCTGCCTAGTTAAAAGGTTTTTGTTTTTTATAAAATTATTAAAATATATTCGTTAATTATGTTTTCGTAAGTGTTAGGTTTATGACCACAAAATACAGTAATAAACAAGGAAGCTAAAGACGATCTAGTCCGATCATTTAAGTCTCTACACAATAAAGCTATAACAATAGAACTACATTTTCGTTAAACAACAGTCAGCTGTTGACTCTTCAAATATATTTTACAGACAAACTATTATTATAATTTGTTATAATAAAATTTTAAACTGACAGGGTGTAGGGTGTTTTAAATAAACAAGTAGTTTTTTTACAACTTGTAACTGACCCTTTCCCAATTAAAAACTTTATACGAAAAAAAAAATATATTATTGTATCTCTAACAAATTGTTCAAATATAAAATTTCTTTCAAAATCCTATTGTTATTAAGTATTTTTGTGCGAGTTGTGAATTTTGAACAAGATTTCTTTCTTTCTTGCGGTGTTTATTATTTTTTAAGTTTTTGTAATAAGGTGTGATCTGAACTCTCTAGTTTGTTTTGTATATTTTTTATTATTATTCCAAAGATTTAGTTTATTTTACAGCTTCTGTTTTGTGTTTTCCATTGTTGTAGTTTGTTTAGATTGCACAACTTTTTTTTCTACATTTTGTTCGACACTGTATTGTGGTTGTTGTTTTTTGTCGTTAATTTGTTTTTGTAAACTTTGTGTTAGAATTATGATTTGAAAATTTTGAAATTTTGCTAAGGAAAAGTTTCTTTGAAACTATAAAAGTATAAACGTTTACTTTTAACTTTAGTCGGCTAAAATTAATAAATTGTTTATAGAAAGTTGTAAACATTTAATTCAATTAGTAAGTTATTAACAAAAGAAGAAATCAAATCAATTATGTTATGTTTAGCAAATGTTTACAGCAACCACACATAATTGTACACAAGATCAAAAGAATTAATAATAGTTATGTGTTTAAAACTTTAGATGTTAGTTCGCATTTGTAGCACCAAATATGAGAAATTTCATCATTATTTACCTAAAAGTTTTCTATCATATTGTTTGGAAATTAAACTTTGAAATAAATAATTTTTATTTTAGAAATATGATTTCTGACGAAGTCATCAAATTTTAAATGAAGCATAGTGTCTAAATACAATTTAAGCAGAACGTTAACGTTACGCTTTAATGATGTTTAATGAATTTTCATGCAAACATACGGATACAGCTACAAGTCGTTATTAAAAATTCCTTAGAAAAATTTCTTGAAAAAATGTTGAACAGAACTAGAACGGATTAGAACAGAACTGGGACAGAACTAGAACTGAACTAGAACTGAACTAGAACTGAACTAGAACTGAACTAGAACTGAACTAGAACTGAACTAGAACTGAACTAGAACTGAACTAGAACTGAACTAGAACTGAACTAGAACTGAACTAGAACTGAACTAGAACTGAACTAGAACTGAACTAGAACTGAACTAGAACTGAACTAGAACTGAACTAGAACTGAACTAGAACTGAACTAGAACTGAACTAGAATTGAACTAGAACTGATCGTGGAAGATAAGAAAGTTCTTTACGAAGAGTTCTGGGTAAAAGAGCTACATACTAGTTTATTGTGATCGGAGTAATCAAGACAAAAATTTCATTTTTTATTACCTTAATATTTGGATTTTTCTTAAATTTTGTAATTTAATACAATATACTCTATTTAAACACATTCTTAGATCGTTTTTACATAAAACCCAAAACCCCATCCAACTCTAGTTTAAACTATCAACGATAAAACGTTTATTTATTTGCTTAAGATTTATGTTAAATCTTTAAAACTAAAACACTTTTCTTTTTTTTTTTTTTCTGTTGGACACAACTTTATATCTAAATAAAAAACAGCACGATTTTCTGTAAGACTTTTTTTCTTTTGATCGTGTCCAACATTAACAATTTACTTTTAAGATTTTTATAAAAATGTTTCTTTAATTCAATGTGACATATTTGTGGACTTTTTTTGGACTTTCCATATTAATACGTTTAAAAGTAAACAGAATGAAAAGACAGCTTTAGATGCTTAGAGAAGTTAAAAATAAAAAAAAATAACATTTAACAGCATTTAAATTTTTATACCTTGTAAATTTATCTTTTTGTTTAGATCGTGTTTTTACTTTTATTTTTACAATTTTCTATATCTTTTTTTGGTTGCTCTTGCTGAGGAGATCACTCTCTCTTTTAGTTTAAGCTTAAATAAATCTGTAGCAACACCTGTTTATTGTTTTTTTTTGAAAAGTACCAGTGTGGTTTACTGGATTTGAGAGGTTTTTTTCTCTATTATTGTTTTAGGCGTTTTTTTTTAGTTTGGAGGGTTGTTTTTTTTACTTAGGAAAAAAGGTGGGTTGGTTTTAAATATTATTTTTATGGTTTTCTGTTTTGTTTATTAAATTTGTAAGTTTTGTTGTGGTTTGTTTATTTTTTTACTATTTTTAATTTTTTTTATTATTTTTCTTGGTTGTTTCAACCGCTATGGTTCATTGTATTGTTTGTTCCGTTATTATTATTGTTGGCGGTTTTTTTTTATTAACATTTTTATATTTTTAGATTTTTTGTTGGTTAATTGCAGATAAAATGTTTACTTTTTTTTGAAAGAAATTTTAATGAAATTTTTCTTTTATCTTAAAGTTTTCATGTTTGCATTTAAGTGTTTGCATTTTTGGGGGTTTTTAAACTTTTTTTCGAAATTGATCTTGTTTATAAATTATTTCCTAAAAAATATTAAATTATTATAGCTTTTTAAGATAAAAATTTGTTGTCTCAAAAGTAACATTTATAATCTTTTATTATTGTTTAACTGTTTTGTTTAGTATTTGACAGTTATTGATAATTCTTGTTTTTTAAGTATTTGGCGCTTTATATAATTATTCAGAATATTAAATAAATAGTGTTTATATTCTTTAAACCGGATTAAAGTTATTTTTGTTTAACAAATTGCAAAATAAATTATGAAATCTAGTTTAATATTTGGAAAGTTTAACTACATTTTACAGTTTTGTCTCTTTAAAAAACTGTCAAAAATATTTAAGTTTATTTTAATTTTTACTTTTTCAAAAGCAATATAAAGTTAATTAAATAGGTTTTACAAAAAAAAAAAAAATCAATCCTAAATATAGTGGGCGTATTAATAAGAAGCTGAACTTTTCAATTCAGGTGAAACTTGTTGTTATTTTCTCATGCTCTAACACTCATTATAACTTTTTAATTATTTTAAAATCTGATAATAAAACAATAAATATCCAAAAAATCATGGTACGTTTAGAAAAAATATTTAGAAATATGTAAAATGCGGGTTCATTAGAGATGTCTTGTTTTGTTTTCGAAATGTTTCTTTTTTATTACTTTAAAGATCATCTATCTGTAAAATTTATTTTGGTTTTTTTGCTCAACTACCCACTTAATCACATAGAAATTCTAGTTTCTGGTATTGTTGCAGACTTAAATATAAATATTTAATTTCATTATAGAGAAAAAAATCAAACGTAGTTTCGAACAGACATACCTTTGTCTAAAGAAGGGGAGTTTTGTAAAAAGGTGGTGTTATTTAGAGGTTTGAAAATGAATACATCTTTTTAAAACGCCTTTTAAAAGTTTTTTTGGGAAAGAGCTTTTTTCGAAAAAGTTTTGAAAAAGCTTTATTTAAAAAAGAAAATTAATTGTAAAAGAGCTTTTTTACTTAAAACTTTTCTTTCTATAGAACATTTTTGTGAAAAAGATTTTTTTTTAATTTTTTTGTGAACATGTTTTTTATAGACAAGTTTTTTGCGAACTTTTCTATCGAAAAATATATGGAAAAAGTTTTTATTTAAAAAATGAAAGAGCTTTCTTCTTCAAAAAGTGTGAAGAAGTTTTATATATTTAATTTAATAATAAAAGTTTTCTATAGAAAAGTTTTTTTGTGAAAAATTTTTCATAAAAAAGTTCTTTTTGTGATCAAGTTGTATTTAAAAAAGTTATTTTTGTGAAAGAGCTTTTTCTTAAAATGTTTTTGTGAAAAATTTTTTCTTTCGACAAATTCATTGTGAAAAGCTTTTCTTTTGTTGATATGTGTTAAACCGAAAGTTAATTGTTTTTTAATTAAAACTTTTCTTTTTATAGAACATTTTTGGAAAAAAGCTTTTTTTAATTGTTTTTTGTGAAAATGTTTTTTATAGACAAGTTTTTTTAAAGCTTTTTTATCAAAAATATATGGAAAAAGCTTTTATTTAAAAAAATTAAAAAGTTTTTTTCTTCAGAAAGTGTGCAGAAGTTTTATATATTAAATTTAATAAAAAAAGTTTTCTATAAAAAAGTTGTTTTTTGTGAAAAAATTTTCATAAAAAAGTTCCATTGTGATTAAGTTCTTATGAAGAAGTATTCTAAAAAAGTTTCTTTTTGTGAAGAAGTTTTCTATAGAATTGAATTTTGTGAAGAAGCTTTCTATAGAAAAGTTTTTCGAGAATAAGTTTTCAATAGAGAAGTTTTTTTTAAGTTTTCTGTACTAAAGCTCTTTGTGGAAAAGTTCTCATAAGAAGTTTTCTATAAAAAAGTCCATTGCAGCTTTTTCTAAAAAAAAAACTTCCTTTTTGTGAAGAAGCTTTCTATAGGGAAGTTCATTAAGAATACAAAAGTACAAAAGTTTTTTGTGAAAAAGTCCTCATTAGAAGTTTCCTATAAAAAAGTCCATTGTAAAGATTTCTAAAAATTCTTTTGGAAAAAGCTTTTTTTTTAGAAAAGATCTTTCTTTTCTAAAATAGAATTAAAATTTCTATATAATAGAACTTTGTGAAGAGGCTTTCTGTAGAGAAGTTATATGTAAAGATGTTTTCTATATGAAATTTTTTGGTTGCAATGTAATTTTTGTGAAAAAGTTTTCAATAATAAAATTGCTTTTGAACAAGTTTTCTGTAGAAAAAGTCCTCATAAGATGTTTTCTATAAAAAAGTACGAATAAGAAGTTTTCTATAAAAAGTTCATTGTAAAGTTTTTCATAGGAAAGATGTTTGTGAAAAAGATTTTCTTTAGAAAAGATCTTTTAGGAACAGCGTTTCTTTAAATAACCTTTTTGCGAAAAAGCTTTACTTTGGAACTTGTGTTTAGGAAAGTTCTTTGTGAAATAGCTTTTTACTAGAAAAAGCTCTCTGTAAAAAAGCTTTCTATATTAAACGAAAATGGTTTAAAATAATGTATAACACTTTGTTTTGCAACACCTTGTCTGATAGTTTGAGTGTTGTTGTTTGTATTTGGTTGACTATTAAATTAAATAATATAAAATGTAAATAAAGCTTTTTTTCAAAAATGCTTTTTTTTACCATGAATGTTGTAGTTAATTTATAATAAAACATTTTCAAGATTTATTTAATCTTCTTGATGGTCTTGTGGCAGCAAAACAACTATAAATTCCTTAGAAGAATATGCAAAAAATTTTTGTTTTGAAATTTGCCGACATTTTAAAAATTTTTTCCTTTTTATAAATCCGTCTGTCTGTTCTTTAGAGTCTATTGATTTGTACAAATAAATTTTTTAAGAAAAAAAATCTTATCAATTCCTCATGTACGAAAGTAAGCAACTTAGTAACTCGTATGCAAAAAGTCTAGTTGACTTTTTTTTTTGTATTGCAGCTCGATTGCTGCTGTTGTATTTTATTGTTTAAAAGTTAAGAAACGACATAATAATGTATGGTTGAATTGAATTTACTTTTTTTTGATTTTATTTATTGGTTTTCGTTACAAAGAAAAATACAACTATAAAAGTAAGTGGGCTGTTGTCTCACAAATTATAGAAAAAAAATTAAATAAAATAAAAAACTAAATGTTGCAGTTGTTTTTATTTATGTTTATGGTTGTAATAAGCCAACATGAAAACTGAAACCAACAAAAATCTAAACACTAAAATACCACCTAAGCAGCAGCGGGGTGTATTTGGACTCACCCGCTATAAAATGCATAACGACTTATTATTAGATGAGGGAGAAAGTGTTTATTAAATGGGTTCGTATAACAACAAATACTAACTACTTGTTAAGTTTCAAATATCGTTTCATTTAAATGGCTCATTTGGAACCAGGTTTCTTGTTTGTTTCAGGTTTTGAACGTATAGAGTTGTGTTAAAAGAACCTATAAACTAACTACTAAGTTAACTTTTTCTCTTAACCAATATTTAACTCAATTGTAAATTGATATACTCGTAGTACCTAGAATATATTTGCCTACAACTAAATCGCACAAAAAAAAAAAAACAATGACCTAGTAAACCATAAATTTCATAATTCACTTTTTAACAATTTCAAACATAAACCACTCGCACAACTCAACTTAAGTAAAACTTCAATTGATATGCAAGTTAAAAAGAAACCCTTGTTATTCAACAAGTACTTTTTGTTAAACTAGACAAAAAAGAACCGAACAAAACACCCACTCCTCAACACTATCTAATCAGTTTGTACTACAACTTTACTACTATAGGTTACCTATACAAACACCATTAAAAATGTGAATGTATGAAAGTTGTAAAGAATTCGATTCCCTACTCTTTATATCATATCCACTTAAAAACAACAATACAATTTAATTCTTTTATGTTATAAATCTAATATGGACTCAAACGTATAAAGAACAAAAAATTTTTGAAAAAGAACCAAAAACGTTTAATAATTGGGTCATTTGAAATCAATATGTTTTTTTCATCATTCAGACATTTTTTTTTGTGAAATTGAATTAAATTCGTTAAAATCTATGCTGGACGTTTCTTTTTTTGTTGAAAAAAAAAAAAAAAATAATTTAAATATCATTTTGGTTTTTGTGTTTTCTTTTTCTAAATAATTATTATGATTCATGTTCTCTCTTATTAAAATCTGTTTTAAGTTCCAGACATTGTTGTTTGAACCCGCATAATCTTGCTAAAACTCTATTCTTCTATATTTATCTATATTTTCATAGGTTCTTTCTTTAAATTTATAAGTTGTTGTAGTTTCTTTTGTTGCTGATCAAGTGATTATTGATCATAATTTAGTCAAGTAGTTTTGTTAAAAACATTTGCTTCGTTTTTAATCTTGATTTTAATTTAAAAAAAAGTTTTTTTTATGTTAATTTATTGGACATTTCAATACTTGTTTAAATTACAAGCGGATTATGGTCATAATTTAGGTATTATTTGGATATATTTATAGAAATTGAATATTTAATATTATTAATAATAAGATAGATAAATAAACAAATTTATTGCTATTAACTATAGGTTATTTATGGGATTATGTAAAAACCAGTTAGTAAGTTATCAAATTCTAATTTAGTTTTAGTTCAGTTCTAGTTTAGTTCTAGTTCAGTTCTAGTTCAGTTCTAGTTTAGTTCTAGTTCAGTTCTAGTTCTAGTTCAGTTCTAGTTCAGTTCTAGTTCAGTTCTAGTTCAGTTCTAGTTCAGTTCTAGTTCAGTTCTAGTTCAGTTCTAGTTCAGTTCTAGTTCAGTTCTAGTTCAGTTCTAGTTCAGTTCTAGTTCAGTTCTAGTTCAGTTCTAGTTCAGTTCTAGTTCACTTCTAGCTCAGTTCCAGGTCAGTTCTACTTCACTTTTACTTCAGTATTGGTATTTTAAGCTTTGTTTATTTCTTATAAATATTTAAAATATTTGTTTATTAATTTATCACTAAACATTTTTTAATTCTAAGAATTAACAACAGGTTATTTTTCAACATTTTAAAGATTTTGCAATAAATATTTTTTTACTAAAATTAAAAAAAAAACTTAATTTGTTCTTAACATTTTTGTTCATATTTATTAAGATTTCTCGCTGCAGTTGTTGTAATTATGAAGTGTTTAAGCATGACTGAATCATGCATTTATCTACGTTGCATTCACACAATCTATTGCAAGTTTAACTTCATGTTCGTATGTTGTAGTTGTTGTCAATGTTTTAAATAGTTATTTAAGCGATGCATCATTCTTTTAGTCATTCATTTGCAATGGTGTTAAAAAGTATTTTGGTTAAAGTAACAAGTTTTTATTTATATTTGTTGTTTGTAAATTATTTAGTTGTCGACATCGGGGATCTGGAAATACTAACAACAACAAAACAAGTGTATTTATTTATTAAAAGTGAAAAACTGCATTTATTAAAAAGTGTTAGATTAAAGGGAATGTTTCCAGGGATCAAGAAATTAAAATAAAATTATAATTCTCTTAATCAAAGAATGTTTAAAAAGTTTTCTTCACTAAGTTTCTAAAATACAAATAGTTGTATGAGGCTTCCTTCCCTTTTGAAAATATTAAAGTCAAAGCTTCTAACACACTGTTGAAGTTGCTATTATTATGATGTTGTTACTGCTGTAGTGTTGTTGTTATTTGTGCTGTGAATAATGCAAATTGATTGCCTTTAGCATTTGCATACACACACTAAACATGCAACTTAAATAAATATTTAACTTGTAACACACAAAGAGCCAAAATGCATGTGTTTTTTTTATAAAAACAGCTGTATAATAAGAAATAGAAAAATAAAATTGAATTTACAATAAAAAGAAAACTATTTTACATTTTGATCTTTAAGTAAAAATCTTTATTTGCAATATAAATATTCATTCCCCTGCAATATTGCTGCTGCTGGTTGGTTGGTTTGATTTACATCAACTAAAACTAATTGCAAGGCGGTGTTTAAGGAACTAAACTTACTGAAGTAATTGACAGTTTATGTCGGCTTTTAAGACTTTGATGTCTCTGTATCTAAATAAAGTTTAGTTGTTTATGCACTTTTGTTAATTTAGTTAAACTGCAACTGATTATTGTTGAATTTGTTCACTGAGAGCGAGAAAAAATCGTTTTGTTTTATAAAATTTAACACCTTTTTGTAATGCGTTGTTGATTTTAATAAAACTACTTAAGTAAATAGATAAAATATCTTAAAATTTATACAACAAAACGTGTATTTTGACATATAAAACTGGCTCAATAGTGTTCAGAATGCTCAAACAGGTAAATTTAATTAAATTAAAACAACCTCCCCTACATCAACAATTCCGTCTTCTCACCATTTGATTTTAAACTGAGAATTTTTCATTTACACTAACACCCACTTGTAGTAGGTTTCGATATACAGTTGCGGGTATTTTTTAAATTCTTAATCAGGCGTGTAATGTATGACATAAATTCGCAAGCTGTCAACAACATTTCAGTCAGAAAAACATTTCGCTGTGAAATGCATACATAGCGAAAGAGTTTTGCTTTAATTTGCTTTTCACTCCTGCGTGCCCCATCACTGGACTAATATGTATTCATTCCGTATGTGAATTTGGCGGCAAAATTTGTTTATTCTTTTTATTATTTCGTTTATCTTTGCATTTTTTAAATGCAGTGTATTTTTGTTTAAACACTTTTTGTTTAGATTTTTTATAAAATCTATATTCTTGTTTACAAAACTCTTTTAAGTTGAGTAGGTGTGTCTAATAAAGTGTTGGATAGAAAATAATAGGAACTGGATCTGAAATAGAATTGAATAAAAACTGAACTGGAAAGGAATAAATACTGAAGTAGAACTGAATTAGTACTGAACTAGAACTGAACTGGAACTGAACTAGAACTGAACAAGAACTGAACAAGAACTGAACTAGAACTGAACTAGAACTGAACTAGAACTGAACTAGAACTGAACTAGAACTGAACTAGAACTGAACTCGAACTGAACTAGAACTGAACTAGAACTGAACTAGAACTGAACTAGAACTGAACTAGAACTGAACTAGAACTGAACTAGAACTGAACTCGAACTGAACTAGATCTCAATTAGTTATAAGTAAAATAATTAAATTTAATATGAAATTATATTATATTAATTACAACATAAAAACTATTTTTTTTTATTTTTTTTCTATTTAAATATTTTATTTAAATAGAAGGTGTCACTTGGCACCTGGTAAGTATAATTAGACTTACCAGGTAAATAACTTATTTACTTTAAATAACACAATATAAAAGAAATAAATGTTTTTTTTTTTTAATTTTAACAAGAGAAATCATTAAAATGAAACAGAAGAAAATATATAAAATCCAAGGTACAAGTTAATTAAACAACCCAATAGTACTAGACCAAACAGTATCCAACAAATTTATATAGTATTTTTACACTCGCTTAACTATAAAATATCAAAAGAAAAACATGAAAGAAGTTTATTTGAAATAGAAACGAATAAAAACTGATTTTTAACACTTTTTCTTCTTTATCACATAAAATATTTTACAATTTCAAACTTCATGTTTTACATTTACGCATGTCATTAAAATTTATCTACATTTTTTTTTTGAAACCACAAAAAGTAAAACAACAGTAAATAATCACATAAAGTTCAGTGATATTTAAAGTTAATTACAAAATAAAATTAATGAATGTTAATGCACCTTAGAAATTTTGTAATTTTCTACATGTTTTCTACTTTTACTTTGCGGGTAATGAAACATAAAATAATTTAAGTAAAGGTATTAGTTTAATGACTTAATATTATACCAAATAAAAATTACATTAAATTTTAATACAAAAATAGCTCAAATAAAATCAAATATATATGTAAATAAATTAGAGCTCGAATAGGTATGCCACACATGTTGCAAGATCTAGTCCAATATCAATTAGTATTCTTGCTCGTACAGCACAAATCATATTGTGAACGCTCCAAATAACGCCCTAAAGTTATTGTTTAGTATCTAAATTAAAAACTCTCTATGCACTCATACATACGTTAACAGTTTTTTTTTTTAAATTAAACATAGTTGTTACATGTTTTTTTGTGAATGTTTCCATTTTGTTTCTTTAAATTCTGCATTTTTGTTCTTTTATACATTTTGATGGATTGAAAAGTTAAGATAAACTTTAAATTAATAAAAACTTTACTTCTTTAGGTCATTTGGCCGACAAACCAGTTTTGTAATCAATTATAATACATAGTTGCATTATTGTTAAACATATATTTTAAGAAGTATTTTAATATCTCTTTTGAATATTTTAAAATGTGGAAGTTTTACAAGAAAAAAAGAATGAATAAGTTTGTTAAACTAAAACTTGTTAATAAATATTTTATTACTAAAGTGTTATGATCATGAGTAATGGAGTTGGTACATTGCCAAATCAAACAAGTATTAGTACGGTTCTATAGTTTTTTTCATTTAGTTAAAAGTCAACTTTTTGCATTTTATGCAAAATCGAATCGTCTCTTTTCATTTAATTCAAAGTCGACTTTTCGACTTTTAGTATTATATGAATAGTCGATTTTTGGACTTTTTCCGACCTTTGGACTTATTGCGACTTTTTCCACTTTTTATCACTTTTCGATTTTTTTCGACTTTTTCCGACTTTTTTCGACTTTTCGATTTTTTTCTACTTTTTGACTTTTTTTCGAGTTTTTCCGACTATTTTAGAATTTTTGACTTATTTTATACTTTTTTAAAATTTTCGATTATTTTTGACTTTTTTCTAATATTTTAGAGTTTTCGACTTTTATTTACAAAGTCGACTTTTCATAGACGATAGTTGTGTTTTGGATTTTTTTGGAAGACTGTTCGATTATTCGAAAGTCGATTTATAGAACCCTAAGTATTACCAGTTGTTTTGGTATTTATATTTTTGATAAGTTCGGTTCTAGTTTAGTTCTAATTCAGTTCTAGTTCAATTCTAGTTCAGTTCTAGTTCAGTTCTAGTTCAGTTCTAGTTCAGTTCTAGTTCAGTTCTAGTTCAGTTCTAGTTCAGTTCTAGTTCAGTTCTAGTTCAGTTCTAGTTCAGTTCTAGTTCAGTTCTAGTTCAGTTCTAGTTCAGTTCTAGTTCAGTTCTAGTTCAGTTCTAGTTCAGTTCTAGTTCAGTTCTAGTTCAGTTCTAGTTCTGTTCTAGTTCAGTTCTAGTTCAGTTCTAGTTCGGTTCTAGTTCAGTTCTAGTTCAGTTCTAGTTCAGTTCTAGTTCAGTTCTAGTTCAGTTCTAGTTCAGTTCTCGTCCAGTTCTCGTTCAGTTCTAGTTCAGTTCTACTTCAGTTCTACTTCAGTTCTAGTTCAGTTCTAGTTCAGTTCTAGTTCAGTTCTAGTTCAGTTCTAGTTCAGTTCTAGTTCAGTTCTAGTTCAGTTCTAGTTCAGTTCTAGTTCAGTTCTAGTTCAGTTCTAGTTTAGTTAGAGAATTTTCCATAATTTCACTATTACATTCATTTAATTCAACTAGTTATTTACATTTTATTATACCTTTCTTTTATCTGTATTAAATATTTAATCATTTTCTTTTTTTTTTAATCAAATAATCTTTTTTCTTTATTTCCAGGTAAAAAGCCAAACTTGAAAACATGATTTCCATTTAAAGTATCACCATAAAACGTGAGTGACAATTACACAGACATAACAACTTTATTTTATAAAAAAATTAAATTTGAAAAAATAAATATTTTTTTAAATGCATCAAAGACAATCACGTTCACGTGCTTAAAACCGTAATAGCCAAATATTAAGGCTAACAAAAAAGGCACCAAAATAATTATGTAAAAATAATAAACAAAAATTCATAATATGAGAATAATTTACGTTAAATAAAACCTTTTTAAAATTCTTCTAAAGAAACCACAGACCTCCCCATAAAAAATTTAAATGGATTTTAATCAGACAGTATTTATATTTACAGTAATAATTAAGATAAAAATTTTATAAAGTTGAAATAGTGAAGAAAACTTAATGTGTTGAAAGATTTTAGGTAATTATGAAAAAAAAACAGAAGCTTCTATCAAAATCCAAAAATGAATTTGAATTTAAGACTTAATCCTCTATATGAGATGGTAATAATTTTAAGCAAACATCAAAAGTATTTTACATACAAACCGCCTAGATTTTTTATTTATTCATTGTTCTACCATGTCTGGCCACTTGAATAAATATTTGAAATTAAAAACCCCCCAAAAAAAGCCCTCAGAATAATACATAAAAAAATAATAATGTTATCTAAATATTTATATGTTTATTTATGGGAAACACATACAGATTTATCTGTCTGTAATCGTCACTATCTCTACAGAGTGTATATAGAATAGGAGCGACCACAAGAGATGACAATGTCAATAAATTTGAAGTTGTTGTTTGTTGTGTTTTTAATGTGTCATAATGTAAAGGTTAATGGCATTTAGAATACAGAATTACTTTGATTTTCTTATTTTTACTGTAGTTTTTGTTGATTTTATTTTACATGTCATGTTAAGTCAACAAAAACGTAAGAATATTGTCTGATTGTGCGTGTTACCTTAATGATATTTCAGTGCAGAAAGATCATGGACCAAATAAACAAATAAAAACCTTTCTTTTATAAAAACCAAACAAACAATCAATATATTTAGCCAATCATCCATGCATTTCAGCCTTCAGCCACTTAAGCTGTATTTAATCCATAGTTAAAGGTACAAGTAATTTTGTAAATATTATTAAAATAAACTTTCATTTAGCACCTAAGTAATAGACTCAAACGAGCAGCCAATCTATCAACCGATCATACCTAAAGTAACTTGCTGTTTAAACAAAATATTCTCCTTCTTACGATCTTAATATGTAGAATACAACAATGAAATGT
The DNA here is from genome assembly GCF_022045245.1 of Lucilia cuprina. Classification (NCBI taxonomy): domain Eukaryota; kingdom Metazoa; phylum Arthropoda; class Insecta; order Diptera; family Calliphoridae; genus Lucilia; species Lucilia cuprina. Next base: position 20,336,573 of record NC_060952.1, read on the forward strand.
TTGTCTTAAAGATCATGGATAAAATCGTATCATCACTGTTTTTATCATGATCGTAATTATCAGTTATACACAACTACTGTGCCCGAGGCTAATTTTACACTAGTTGGGGAAAAAAAGTAACGTTAATTAAGTGTAATTTGTTTAAATATTGTCTAGTCATTTTAATACTGGTGAACGGATTGAGTAGGCTTGAGGAAAAACGGTGCTTTGAAAACAATAATAATTATTTTGTTAAAATTAAAAAATGTTTGGTGGTTTAAGTCGATTAGTTTTAATATTTTGTTAATTTATTACGATACAGTAAGTAACAATTATTTTAGGAAGAAGTATTTTCAAGAAATGACTTAGAAACGAAGGAGAAATGGAATTAAACTAGAACTGAACTAGAACTGAATTAGAACTGAATTAGAACTGAACTAGAACTGAACTAGAACTGAACTAGAACTGAACTAGAACTGAACTAGAACTGAACTAGAACTGAACTAGAACTGAACTAGAACTGAACTAGAACTGAACTAGAACTGAACTAGAACTGAACTAGAACTGAACTAGAACTGAACTAGAACTGAACTAGAACTGAACTAGAACTGAACTAGAACTGAACTAGAGCTGAACTAGAACTGAATCGGAAATAAAACTAAACTAGAACTGAGCTCAAATCACACTTGATCTATTAACTAAATAAGTTTTCCTTGATATCCATTAACTTTTACTCCACACTGTAAATGCTCTCTGACCATGTTCAAACCAAAAAAGTTTTTTCCATTAATCTTTAACACTTTAATTAAATATTGTTTTTATGTGTAATAAATAAATAATTGATTGTCTTGTGATTTAACACTGTTTATCCTCGGCATTATTAATTTTGTTTCGAAAACATGACTTCAAGTATTTCTCGAGTTTGTTTGTTAAATTAGAATCAATTTAGTATTTAATGTAGTCAATAACTTAGTTTTATAAATGATTTGTTTGTTTATTTTTACAACACCTGCAAGACAAGTTATAATTTTTAATGACTTTTTTGTGATTTTTATATTAAAAAACACGTGCGTGAGTTTAAAGGGTTATATTAAGTAATACGAAGCCTAGAAAAATATATGTAGTTTTGAAAAACCAGTTTATTTGATTTGTTCTTAGTCATGTAATCGATTGTATAAAAAAAGTGTCAAATTGTATATCAGGTTGACAGTTAGTATGTTTTGAAAGTGTTCAATAATTTCAGTTCAAATGAGGGAAAAAATTGATTTTTTTAGCTGTTGGAGTGAGATAATGTCATTAACCTTTTAATTTTTAAATCGAGAGGAGTATTTTTTAAGACATTTTTAAAATGCTATTAAATAGATTGGGGATTGCTATATTAGCTTTAGTTTTATAGCTTACAACATGACCTTTTGAAAATCAATAAAATCTTACAAATTGCTAAATACACATTTTTTTAAAATTATGACAAATTTCAAACAACTATAAAATTTCATCAGTCAACTTTGAAAACTGTAATCAGTTGTACGAGTTATCACTAAGCTGTATGTACAAAATATAACCTAATTTAAAAAATAGAGTAAAGATCGTTTAGATTTTCGGGTCTAGAGAACATTAAACCTCTAAGCACAGATTTTATTTTTACAAGCTTAATTTTCCCACAATAAATATAGTTTACATATTGTAATTAGCATAGTTTTGAAGTTATTATGACTTTTATTACTGCATTTTTTAATCTTAAAGCTTTAAAAAGAACTTCCGACATTTGTTGAAAATTTTATGAGAATTATTGTTTACAAAATGATTTCCGTCTATAAAATAAAATTTTCTTAATATAACTACCGCCACCACCACCACCTACCTACGTACAATTCAAAAGAATCATAAACAATTTTCTTAATTAAATTTCAAGATTTTTATCATGATTGTGTAGATCACCCATGATTCTTCATGTAATTGTTTTTTTTCAGAGTTCACATGATTTTCTTTATGAATAAAACATTTTTATTTATATAAAATCATATTTACAACTCTCTTACCACACGTAAAAAAGCCCACTATAATTTTTTTTGTTGTTTAATAATTATAATTTAAAAAAATTCAAATAAAAATGCCGCCCAGAATGTATTCTTCAGTTGTAGTTATGTTATAGAAAAAAAAACAGTAAATGTAATTTGTTATATCCCGGCAATTTCAAATTGACATTTGACTTTGAAACCAAGGAAACCATGGCCAATATTTGGTTATATTCAAAACAACTAGTTTTATTCTTTGAAATCGTGCTAAAAGAAAATATGATAGAGTTAAAAGACAAGAAACAAAATGTAAAGATACAAAATCATAAATTCAAAAAAAAAAAAGAAAAGAAAAACATCCCATTCAAAACTACAAATGAATGGCAACAGAAACCGAAAAATTAATTTAACTGCATGTTAAATTAATTATGAAAATTAATAGTTTTTTGTAAGGCTTTATAAGGACACTGAAAGAAATTTCACTAATAATTTTAATTTTATTTTTTATATTATTATTTTAATTTTATTTATTATATTTTAGTAATTTAGCCTTTATAACGTAAAGGTAAAAGGTCACAATTTGTTTAGTAAGAAATATTTAAAATAAATGAATTTATTATTGGATTTGAATTTAAGAATTACAAGAATATTGTAAAGAAAGTGAAATGAATCAATAATATTTAGCATTAACAATTGGAAGGTCAAAGTTCAAATAGATTTTTTAAAAATACTTATTGTATTTATTGAACTGAAACAAAAGAAAAATAACGAATTTGAGAATGTTGTATGAGTTTTGAACCAGTCCTAGTCCTTCATTCTATATTTATACATAAACATATGTAATATATACATTCAAATAAAGAAATTCGAAAGACCTTTTTCGGTGAACAAATTATTTGAATTTTAATGAAAAACATAAAGAATAAATTATCTCAATCGTTTAGATGTAATAGTATAAAGGTCGAAAACTCGAATTTTTTATAAATTGAAAACTTATTTATTTTTTTTATTAGTTTTTTTTTTAAACAAAATCAAATTATATTTAAACATAATTTAGCGAACCTGATCACATGCCTATTGAGGTAAAAAACACACCTGATTGTCTAGCCAGAATCTAACTCATGACCTCCTTATTAATGGACCCAAAAAACGTTATCAAATAAATATTTTTCTAATTATTTTAAAATGCAATTTTCTTCATTTGATACATTCTTTAGGATCAAGTTTGATATAAATAATTTTGAAAATCTATAGATTTTAATGCCTAAGTAATCTTATCATTTAAAGTGCAATATTAAAAATTTTGAAGCACATTAGATCTAAACTATTTTTTCAAGTGTAGTTTCTTTCGTTTTTTGCAATGATAAAGCTCCATCATGAAGAAGCTTATAAAAACATAATGTTAAATAAAAACCTCTGCATGAGGCAGAATAAATGAAAGAAAATATTGGACTATTTCCAGAAAACAGATTCTAAAAGAATCAATTGGAGAATAAATAATTTTTTATATTTCCTTAATAGTGAATGAGTCCAGTTAAAAATTTATAAAATTTTAAAAAATTCCAAAGTTAATCTTAGTTTCATAGACAAATATTAAACCCTAAAAGTAAAAATTAGTATTAAAGGCATTGTTGTTATTTCATACATTACTTTGTAATGAGTGGTCGTAATCAATAGTATCCGGGCTGTTGTATGATTGTCAAAAAGTTTTCCAAAGTTAATCTTGGTTTAAGAGACAAATATTACACCCTAAAAGTATTTTTTTTCCAAATTTTGTTAATTAGTATTAAAGGTAATGTAGTTATTTCATACATTACTTGGTAATGAGTGGTCGTATGAAGCCAAACAATATTAACAAATATTTATTAATTTTCCTTCAAAAAATAGTACTATAGTTTAACAATTTTAAAGCATAGTAGTTAATCCATGAAATATTTCTTTTAACCAACTGATCGCAAACAATTTACATTCGAAATGAAAAACTGCTTTTTTGAAATAAAACTCTCTAGCAAAGACACAACGAAGATGTTGACTTTTTGAACTGTTTGCTTCAAAATATGCCGAAAATAAAAGGAAGGAATAACGTTGTGTTGTACACTTTTTTTAATGTCTTTAAAGAAAGGCCTCTGCTAAACTTAAGAATATTCGTTTTGTTATTTTATCTGTTTGTCTGTCTGAATGCTGTTGTTGTTAACATAAACAACTAGCAACATTATGTTGTTGCTGCTTGTTGCAACAACCACATTAAACTGTACCGCAAGCAAAGAAGCGAAGATAGAGAGCAAAAAAAGTGAAGGCAGCTGCTAAAGAAATTTTTTAAATCAAATGTATTTTCTTCTTGGGTCTGTTTTTTTTATATTCCTTTTATTTCTTGCCATTATTGCCTTTCCTCCTTAAAGGTTATGGTCTGAAGTGTTTTTTTTTTGTTGGTTAGTTGTTCATGTTGTGGCTGTGCAGCGGCAATTGCAGATTGTTCATAAAGATACCACAAATATATAAAAAACACAACAACAAAGAATCTTATGGAATAAAACCAAACATATAACAAACAATGAAAAACAGTATTTGAAAATCTAAAGCCTGAGATGAATGAAAAGATGGTCAAAATTATGTTAAATGCATGCTACACATCGGTCGAGTATTGACAGTTAAAAATACAATTCGAATAAAGCCTAAAAATAAAATTTAATTTGAATCCAAGTTTGTTGAAAAACTAGTGCAATGACTGGTTACTTAAGGACATATAACCAGTTTAAATATAAATTTTTAAGGTAAAGTTAAATTTGTCTTAAAAAAAAATAATTGAATTTTAACAAATATCTCTGTAGTTTATTCTTAATAGTGTAAAGGTCAAAGGTCTACAGCATTTATATAATTTTCTAACTTTTTTATTTATTAGCTTATTACAAAACATAATCTATCGTAATTTATCGCTAATGATCATATGCCCATTGGAGTAAAAATACATTTCAGTCTCTGGCGAGAATCGAACCCATGACCCTCTTATTAATAGCCTCCAAAAGGTTTTTTAAATAAATATTCCCAAAATTTCTCAAATTTAAAATGATCTCAAAATCAAGTTTGATATTAAGAATTTTGATTTTTGTTTAACTTTAAAAACCTTAAAGATCCTATGTTGTGTCATTCCATAAAACATTGTTTTGGGAATTTTTGTCAATTTGAAATATTGGTCTATGACCTACAAAATATATATTCTAGATCTATATTATATTCTAAGCCATAGCCGTATTACTGATCGCCTGTTGAAAACTTAATAGAGTCAAACCTAAAGTATGAAAGAGAGCTGTAGTTTGACACAAATATTTTTATTGCTGCAAGTAGTTTGGTGTTGTAAATAAGCAATATCGGTAGACGATTTCTCTACAACTGACTCCCGGAATACTGGATTGTCATAATTTGATTAAAAATACCACTATAGTGATGGAATTCGACATAGTGCGTTTGAGACAAGAGAATCAGAAGAAATATACCTGGGTCTTCATTAGGTCTGTTATGAGCTCCCTTACTAGTACCAAAAATGGAAATCAAACCCACGACCTCCCGTCTAACAGACTAGATTACTAGTCACTAGTCTATCGGAAGCCACAGCGACATAATAATCTTTTATTTTTATTCAAACCTCTTTTCTAAATCTTATCATAATTATAATTGACTCAATTCCTCCCATATAAAATCCCATTCCAAAAATTACTTTAAACTATTTTTAATATTAACAAGGTTTTATCGGACACACATTTTGTTGATGATCAATCCATAGTTGACAGAACCCTCCATCAGAGATACAAGCCGATCCAAAATGATTAGCGGCGCAAATATTTTTGGTTGGCGGTGGCGGTGGATCATTCAGAATGTGCCCCTAAAATAAATAGACATATTTCTGTATAATAGTATCCTACCTTTACAGAAGTGTTGTACGTTTGTATTTTGACAATTTTTAATTCGAAAGAGTTCGGTGCAAGCCCTTATTAAAGTCTTATTCTTATTAAAGCCTTATTTTTTTAAATGAAGGGTGTTAAAAATTCGACATAGGCCCATATTATATACTGTTACTTGTTTCATTCGATACTGGATCTTTGAAATATTTATGCCAAGCAAAGATCAATGACATTAAATTAAATTGCATAAAAACCAAGATATTTTATGTTAAGAAAAGAACAGAATTATAAAAATTTCTGAGGCATTTTTCTTCTTAGTTTTAAGAACGTCATCAAAGCATTAAGTATGTTAAAACAAAGCTGACATTCAGTCAGTATTTGAGTGAAAAAAAAAGACATAGATTATATAAATCAAACTGTGATAGGCCCTAAGTCATGCTTTATTTAGACTTATTATTGAGTTGAGTTTTTCAATTTACAACTTCTTTAGATATTTGAAATAAAACCTAAATATTACACATGTTAGTTAAATTTTTTTGCCACCATTAAGGTAAATTTGTTGTAACATTTGGTTGCATGTTTTTTTTTCAGATTTGACATTGTTTAATTTTAGATTTAAGTCTTTTTTTCCAATACCGCCTCTAAAATGTTTACCTTTTCATGTTTCTTTTTCTTCTAATATTAAGATTATCTATGCTTGCGTTCATAAAATTTCATAAAATGCGTTGTCCGTCCTTCGTTGTCGTGTTCTTTTGTGAGATTTAAGGGTTTTGCGGAAGTTGTGAAATGTATGTGTTGTAAATTCGAAATAAAATTCTATGAATTTTATTAAATGTGTGTGTGTGTATGTGTGCGTTTTATTCCAGGAAGGTGTTTAGTTTTATTTGTTCATCGTGCTTGATGTTAGTTTGGAAAGGTGTTTTTCTGGGACTGGCCTTTGTTAAATTTTGTTCTTTTTTTTTGGAGAGGGAACCAAAACGTGATAAAATACCATTTGAAATGAGTCATAAAAATGTATAACTAATAAATATTTAAATAAATAAACCTATTCAAATGCAGTTGTTATAATTATTCTAAGGAAATTTAAGTTATTATATATTAATATTCTAATGACTTTGATAACCTAAATAGCATGATTATTTTGTTTAAGAAATTTTGAAGCTTTTTGGAATTTTTAAGTTTTCTAATGAGTTCTGTGAAAGCTAATTCAGAGCTTTCCGCTACACGAAATATTGCTTCCCAACATTTTTATAAAACAAAAACAAAAAGTTGTTGTTTCTCTCTTAACAAAATGGTTTCGAAACAAGTGGTCTTTTGTCTTAAAGTGATCGTAAAGTAATCTAATTCATATAATTTTCTTTCAAGCGATCGATTTGTAAAACTAAAGTTAAATCAATTAGATGGGGCTATCAAAATTTTTAAAAATTTCTAAATAAATTGGAGGAGATTAGTCTTCGGAAGAATCAAATTAACCAACGATAAAGCTTCAACGACAATTCTCTCACAAACAGTACTCTTCTAGGGCCTTTTCTCCAATATCTTCTGAAGAAGTTGTAACAGAAGTTTTGATGTCATTTGATCTTGCTTTGATTCAGTCTGACTTGACTGATCAGTCTGAAGTTGATTCGTTCGTTTGCTTCACAGCAAAATTCGTTTTAATAACGAATATGATTTTATAGTTATTCAAAGTGATCGATAGATGTGTGATACATTTCGAGGATCTTAAACATGATTGATTAATTTACCAGAGAGAGTGGACTCTTGAGATAATCAATAATAAAGCTTCGACCATAATTCTCTCAGAAATAAATCCATTTTAGTATTAATGATCTTACAAATGTAAAAGTCGTTTTTACCTAAAGATTCTCAAATGATTTCAGTTTCAACAGTTTTAAAACTGTTGAAAACTTTTTTTTAAATTTCATTTAAGAAAAACTGAGAAATTTAAGAGTCTACTCTGATCATATCCCAGATCATTTGATCAATATTAGTGTCGACTTAGCTACTCTGCTTTGGCATTTAATTGTTGTTATTAAACTGCTTCTACTGCTCTCTTCGAATGTCTTTCGAAGAAGTTGTCACAGAAGTTCTGAGATGATTTCATTGTGCTGCTTTGTCTCGCTTTAATGTTGAGTTGGATGATCACTCGACTTGATATTCATATGATTGTTTCGATAAGACTATGGTTTTAAAGTTATTTAGAGTATGATCTATTTCGAGGATATTCGTGTTCCTTTTTTTCCAAAACAGAGTCCACCTCTTGAGTTGAATAACTAAGTGATGATATTATACATAAAAAGTTTATTGGTCAACAGCTAAAAACCTTAGATAATTTTTTCTAAAATCCAATAAAACAAATATCCCGAGACTTTCTTTTAATTCTACCCAAGAGATCGTTTCAGACCACTTGATATGATATCTATGTCGACTTAGATACTCCACAAGTCCTTGGTCGTTGATCGTAATGTGCTCCCTCTACTTCCTATCAATGTCTTTTGAAGAAGTTGATAATTTCATTGTGCTGCCTTGTGTCACTCTAAGGCTGACTTGGCATATCTGTCTGGATCATTTGCTTAAGAACTTCATTCATTTCAATGGATCTATGTATGATACATTTCGAGTTTGTTTATGTTCCTCGAATGCATTGATTCTTTTTCCTTGCGTGAGGATCAATGCTTCTTGAATCGACTTAATTTACAATATAACTTTGTGCTCATTACAGTCGATCTTTACAAAGTTAATTTTTAGTTACATCGTTGTAGATTGATCGCTAGAGAACTTTAGACAATTTTTTTTCTAAACTTTAATAAAAGAGATAACTCAAGTTTTTTTTTTTTACTTTTCACCAACGACTTCCTTTTAAAGACATTTAAACTCTCGCTTCGGATTAAACAAATACTTGATTTGGATAACTTGCGATCTTCATTTTAATCAACCATGAAGCTTGTTACTAATGATTCTTAATTTGGGATTTATTTAAAAGCTTTCAATGAGACTTTGATTGCTTGAAGTTTGTGAGACGTTTTTTTAATGCAAAAGATTCGCTCTTTTTAATTCTCTCTTCTTGCTTAATTCTTTTAGTGCTATTCGATAAAGAACATTCGCATTACGAATTAAAAACGTGTAAAAAGTGATTATTTTTAAAAATCCATCAAAAAGCTTTTTTTCTCATAAAATGAGTTAAATCTCTTGATCATAAAAATGTTTGTTTGGATTTCTATTGTCAAGATGTGCAACAATGGTTATAGTTTCTTTTTCGAAGAAAAAAAATCTAATAAATAAACCGGGTTTTCTTCAGAAACCAAAAAAAACAACTTTACAATATAATGCAAAATAAATACATAAAATTAAAAAAGAGCAACAATAGCAACAAACCTTTGCATAATGGCTTTTAAAGCCCAAAAATACATCACATCACATCACCACCAGCAGCCAGCCAGCATTTGAGAAAACCTTAGACCGGACCAGGTTGATTTAACGCAGTCTATTTTCGTATCAGACACAGCCAGTGTCTTGGAGTTTTGTTGTGTGGAAATGTGTTTAGCAGCTTCTTGTGGTGCTTCTAGTCGTATAAAAGATCATTAGGTTGGTTGTTTTCCAAAACAAAAAAGACAAAGGAGAGAAACAAAAAAAAAAAAAAAAAAAAAACAAAGTTGAAACCAGTGGTGTGTTTAAAGATGGTAACAAATTGATAAATGTTAAAACATGCCAACAACGTCTTGTTACCACAAAAAATCATTTGTTTCAATAGAAATACAAAGAAACAAAAAAAAAGACTTAAAATTAAAAGAGAAAATTGTGGTCCAGGTTTTTTTTCTTGGTTTTGGGTGCATATGCTATTCAAGGCAATTTGGATAGAAATAATTTATATTCAAAGTTTGTAACGGTGATCTTTGGACTATATTTTTAAGACAAAACTGAAAATGCGTTTTAATTATCAAATTTGTAAATAAATACTTTTTCACAAATAAAAATCTATTAAAATGATTATTATTGTAATTAAACCAATATTTTTTAATTAATTGATTAATTGAATTAATTAAATATTTAATAAAAATTAATGCAATTTATTAATAAGTTTTATTAAACATTTCTTAAAAATCAATCAATCCAGTTGGTGATTGAAACAATTTAAAAGTAGGTTAGAAACGTCAGTTTAGTCAATTAAAAAAATTATTTAACACAATTAAAAATTTAATAAAATGTTTAAAATATTGTTTACCACAATGCTTACGCTTTTTACGAACTGTGATTAGCCATAATATTTGTAATTAAATATTGCATGTTCTACATCTTTATTTAGTTTCAATCCATACTTGCATAATCTTTTTTTACAAATATTTTTTGCTTAAAATTTCTGTTATCTGTTAAATAATTTATTGACTTTCAAAATGTAAAATAATTTCAATTAAAGTTTCTTCGTTTCTTTGTTTGTTTGTTCTAAACGCTTGAGTTCATAAATTATATGCGGTTACAACGCATGTATATAAAGTATTTATCGCTACATTTAATATATTGTTTTTAACAAATATTTTGCTTGTGTTCTTTTCTCGTTTGTGTTAAATAAATATTTAAGAAAATTCTTGGCAAGCAACAGAGCTAAACTAATTAATTTTTTTCGGCAGTTTTTTTATTTATTTATTTGTAATAACGTGAAATATTTATTTGTTTTATAGACATTTCAATGTTAAAAAAACGAAAACTTTAAAAGATTAAGTTCATGTTTATAGACAATAAATTATGTTTAGAAATTAAGGAAATTGTTGCAAGTGATTTGTATTTGAAAACTTTAACTCTTTGAGCCAAAGTGAGTTGTACTCATGTTTTACTTAATACAAAAATAATTGCCTTCGCATCCTTACTTATAATTCTCATTTAGTTAAGAATATTTTTTGCAATAAGTTAGCTTTGTTGCTAAGAAATGTTTTTGAATGCTTATGTGTTCTGCAACGCGAATCAATTACGAATCGAGCTCAAGTTAATTACATTGCAGGCAAATAATATTGAAGCACCAAAATTTACCAAAATTTGAAGATTTTTTGCTGGGAACCGATCGTATACCAGAGACAGAATTTGTGAAATGGGTAGAACATAATATCCCTTTATAAACCCTAAAGATCATGAGGATTAACATTGAGATAAGGTTTTAAAGATAAGGTTAATGTTAAGAGATTATTGAACTGTAACTTTACATGACATGAGAATGTACTTGGTGTTAATAGAGGGGGACGCGAGGAAGTTAAACTGACGAATGCAGAACTATTATATGGAATTCCAAATGTGATTCCAAAAGATGAAAATAATGCATAGTTACAACAGAATGGGGCATATCGTCCATATTCTAGAATTTAAATTTGATTTATTGTTTCGATAAAGACATTAAGTAATTTCCAATAACTTCTAAACACCTGCTTGACCTTTCATTAGTGGTTCTTCACGAAAGGACTTTTGTAAACGAGAGCGAAGACAATCGTTACTTTAGTGTCGCTTTTGTAAATTACAGCAAAGATATTTGTCACTTGACAATCTCCAAATAATCTAAAGACAAATAAGGTTCATTATTTTGTCTTTCGGACTAGTTTTCTGACTTTTTTTATAACCTAAAGAGTGATGATTGACTTCTTATTAGAACAAGTCAATGTTAAAATAACTAGTTATCTGGGTACCTCGAGGCAACCCCTAGGTGTATGGTAAACAGGTAGTTCGGAACTTGAACTGCTGAAATAATCGGTTTCACATACAAAACACAAATTTATTTTATCCTTTTTGTACTTAACACAATAGTTAACTGATGATTAAATAAACTGCAGAAATAATACTTAAAGGTCAAAATTAAGTAGTAATATATCAGTTTAAAAAAAAGACATTACTAGACTTCTTATAGGTAATACAGCCAGTATGTAGTTATCATTGAAAAGTAAGTCGTTGAGTAAGTACAACTCATTACCAAACTAGACTGTTTTATATTTTCAAACCTCCGTTTCCAAGGTTAATCCATTGAGTAAAGTATTTCAAAATTAACGGTCAGTAAATTCCGATTAACGGGGATTTAGATGTTTTTAAACATTAACTACTTACATAAATTAAAACAACAAAAAAAAATGCTAAACAAAGGAAGTCATTTTCATTATTTAATCAATTCATAAACAATTATTTACAATTAACAATTAACAATAAAAAAACAATATACACTTTAGAAATTAAGCCATTATTTCACAATCAATTGATTTTGTAATTAAATATGCAATAAATGAGAAAACAATAATAAATTTGTACAAACAATACAACAAATAACAATAATTGCTTTTTGTTTTTGAAAAATCAATAGAAATTTTCTTTAATTCTTTTGCTAAAATTGAGGTTAATTATTTTAAAGTATTAAGTATTTGCAATGAAAACAAAGAAACGAGAAACGTATTATAAACATACAATATAAACAATTATAGCGTAAATACATTTTATTTAATAACTATTAGAAAATGTATTTTATTTAAGTTTATTTCATCCAACTATTACTACTACAACTACTACAATTTCAACGCTTCAATCAACATTTTAATTCAATTAATTTCGAAATGTAATAATAACAATAACAACTACAACAACAAAGAATAACAAACAAAAACATATTTGTATCACATGAACTGCGAACAGTTGGCAGTGCTGCTCATTTAAAAGTATTCAACACTTTTAAGTTTCTTGGGTTTGTAATAGAACACTTTTTTTGTCTGTGTGTATTTTGTTGTTACAATCATAAATATTTTGTTGTTAAGAGGGACAGACAGACAGACAAACAGATAGAAAAGCAAGCAGTTTATTACAAGGCCTTTAAAATCAAAAAATTTATTCAAGTGAATAAAGTATGTAATAAAAATAAAATTAAATATACATTTCCAGTAAACACACACTTTCTGTTCAAAATCAATATAAATATCAATAAATTTACGATTTAATACAATTGTCGGGGGGAATACGCAAAAAATCTATTAAAAAATTTTACTCTAATGTTTGTTTGCTATTAATTTAAAGAGTTTACAGATCAGAAAAAAAGTAACAAACTCGTCAAAAGAAGAAAACTCATAAACTCGTGTAATAAAATCAATACAAACACCATACGATTTCATTTCATACCAACGATTCATTCATCCATCCATGCATGCATCCATCTCCGTTGTAAACAACATATGGCGCATATTTGGGTCTTGATTTTGTTTTTGTTTTTCATTTGCACTTTAATTTGTAACACCATTGATTTAAGCCAATTTCAAATTGAATCTGGCCAAATTATATTGCTCTAAAGAACTTTGTTGCTGTGATGTTGTTGTTGTTGCTGATGTTTTTGGGTTTGTTGTCTTGTAACACATGTGGAGCATAAAAACACAAAAATTGATATTTTGTTTACATGCATTTGCTGTTGTTGTTGTTATATTCAGAAAACTGCACACTATTTTGTGTTGTTTTATGTGATGCCAGATTTTCTTGATTTTCCTTAAAATTTGCTTAATTTCACAAAACTTGACTCAACAACCTTTTATGAGATATATTTTTTGTTTTGATTTCTGCTTAATATTACCTTGAGCTTGAAGTATTACATTGAGTTTATTAAGAATGTTTTTATCAAGAAATAATTTTTTTATATATTCCCAGCAAAAACTGGGTAATGACTTGTGGTTGTATAACCACTTACATTTGAATGACTTCTACATAGGCTCTTTATTACTTTTAAGCACTTTTATAATGAATTATGTACAAGTTGACAGGTACGTAAGTACTTTTGTTGTTAATTTTATTTGGTCGCGGTCTAGTAACTGTTTTTTACACACTAGGTTCAAGGTTCGTATTCCTTTTTGTTAACAAACAACATATTAACTCCATATTTATAAGTACTTAATTAAGTAGTGATTTGCAAGTGAACGTCATAAGATCTTATCCCACCAATGTTTCTCTTTCTATCTATCTATCTATCTATCTATCTATCTATCTATCTATCTATCTATCTATCTATCTATCTATCTATCTATCTATCTATCTATCTATCTATCTATCTATCTATCTATCTATCTATCTATCTATCTATCTATCTATCTATCTATCTATCTATCTATCTATCTATCTATCTATCTATCTATCTATCTATCTATCTATCTATCTATCTATCTATCTATCTATCTATCCATCTATCTATCTATCTATCTATCTAACTAACATTTTGTTACTTTTTTACTGTTTGAAAAATAAAAGTCTGGCTACCTAAACTCCTGCAATCGCTGCAGAACAAACAGACACCATGTGCAAAAGATATGCAATTAGCACAGATTTCAAATGAAAAATCTCACATAAAAATGTTCTTTATTTTCAAATAATTGTTGTGTTCACGTTTTAAACACAAAAATAAAAAATCTCAAAAAATACAAAATCGTTAAAATTAATTTTCTTGTAAAGTGTAAATTAAGTTTTTTTTCGAAGAAAAAAATCTTTTAAAAGCAAATAGACAAAATAAAAAGCATAAAACGAGCTATTAGATATACATAAATACATATATTTCTGATGTCTATTTTTTTAAATGATCATTAAAATTATTTAATGAACGCTTTGTTGTCGTATAATTTTCGTTATAGATAAAACAATAATTTAAATTGTTTTCTTGATTAAACTTATTAATTCAAATAATGAAATCATAAATTAGAGTTTAAAGGCAAAAACAAAAAACAAAAATAAAATGATTAGCATTTTGTATTTGAAATTAACTAAACTTGTTTATTGTTATTCTTTAAATATTTATAAAATTCATATTGAATTTAAATTTCAAGTCATGTCTATTGTTAAATGGGAAAAAATTATAAAATTAATAAAATTCCGTTATTTCTTATTATTAAAAATAAAATTTTTAAATTTTGTAAGTGAAAATTTGCTGCTTATAAAACTTTGTACAGATGTATTTAAATTTTAAATGATTTTTAATGAATTTTTATCATAATATTTTATAATTGTTTTCAATAACAATACACGAAGCCATCATTCATCTTCGCTTTCAGATTCCAATCAATTTATATCACCTTCAAAACTAATAATTTGACCAATAACCTCAATTAAATCATGTTTATTACAGATCCCAATGATGGCGACAAAGCCATTGATGACGACGATACATATGTTCTTTTCCAAAAACCATATTTAGTTTTAAAAAAAATAATTGTACATTTAAAATTTACAATTATTTTCGTACCATAAAAACACCCACTCAAACATTTTATTTAACTCTCAAAGATACAATTTTTTTTTTAATTAATTGAGTTCAACAAGTTTAAACAATGAAATGAACAAAAATTAAATAAAAATCAATTCGAGGTTTAGGTCATACATACAAATTGTCAACGCAGTTGTTTTTTTTTTTTTTTTGCAGTAAACATCATTTAATGGGGATGACAATATAGTTGAATTGTTTAATAGTAAATGTTGTTGTTTTTAAAAACATTTAAAATTTTTGTTGTTTGTGGTTTTTTTCCATTCTTTTAATCTCTTCATTTCATTTGTTTGTAGCAATAAGCAAATGCTTGTTTGAAAAATTCTTTATAAATTAATTAATTTATTACATTTTATTGTTAATAAATTTAAAATTTTTTTCTAGGTATACAATTTTTACATCAATACAATGAAAAATTGTATAAGAGTGAGTAATTCGTTTGAATAAATTTTGTTTTGCTATTCAAATTGCTTTATTGTTAGATTAACTACGAGGGTTAGCGGAAAAGTTTAACGAAATTAGACAAGATAGGACAGAGTATAGACTATAGATGTAATCTAGCTAGAGTATAGACTATAGTCTGACTATAGCAGAGACTATTGTATGGCCAGAATAGAGACTAAAGTCTGGCCAAAGTACAGACTATACTCTAGCCAGAGTACTGACTATAGTCTTTCTAGATTGAAGACTCTATTGTTACTAGAGACTATAGTCTGGCTGTCTAGAGTTAAGACTATAGTAAGGACAGAGTAGAGACTTAAGTCTGGCCAGAGTACAGACTAAAGTCTAAACAGACGGGTGGCCAGTTGCCTGGCTGGTTAGTTGGTTGAGGATCCAAGTAGTGGCTGTGGTTTAAACACAAATTCGCGGGGAGATTAGGTGGCGGTTAAAAGACTGATGCATGATAAAGTCAATATTTCGGGATAAGTTCGGCACTGTTGCCGAAAACAACAGATACCCCACAGTGGGACTAATCGTTGGAAATGAGTTGATATTAATTGTATATGGTACAGGATGAATGTGAGTTTCGGCGGGCCTTACTCCACCTGACTACATATAATAAATGTGTCGTATGTTTTTCTCTTATGAATGAGATGTGTGCTGGGTTGAATGATGATGGATGAAAGGTATCATATACATTTGATACCATTGAATTTTCCTTCCTTGTCCAGATATTTTCAGAGTATACTCTGTTCATATCAGAATTACCATAGTGTGTCCCTGTGAGTAAGAACGGTTACGTCTCTAGGTGCTGTTGCCGAATCAACAGCGGCCAATGTGAACCAATGTATAAAAATTTGCCACCTGAGTTCTTCATTGAAGAGCAAAGGGGCGATTGTAGACCGTTCTCAAGTCTACCGAGTGGATTAAAAAGACCACCGTGAGATAAGGCCGTCAAGGCAGGTACTCACCTTAAAACTCTCGACAGTGTGTCTAGTTAGGTTAGAGTAAAGACTATAGTCTGACTAGAGTAGAGACTATAGTCTAGCTAGAGTGAAAACTATAGTCTGGAGTTTAGAATTGTATGTCAGAGTAGAGACTACAGTATGACCACAATATACACTATAGTCCAGAGTAAAGACGTTAATTTCACTAACTCTAGTTTGTGAGTCTATAGGTTGAACAGAGTAGAGAGTATAGATTGGTCAGATTAAAGACAATAGTCTGGCTAGAGTGGAGACTCTAGTCCGGTTAGAATACAGCCAATAATCAGGCCTGAGTGGATTCCATAGCATGGCCTGAGTAGAGGCTATAGTCTGGATAGAGTTAAGACTATAGTCTGGCCAAAGTGTAAACCATTGTCAAATTAGAGTGCAGACTAATGTCTAGCCAGAGTAGAGAATATAGTCTAGCCAAAGTAACGATTTGATATGAAAGAGACATATCAACATATATAAATCTCAGATGAATTTCTTTAAAATAAAAAAATACCCTCGTATCAACTGTAAACAATGTTATGCGATTAATATTGATTGGAAAAATTTCCATTAAATTAAATATTTTATTTGTATAAAAATTCTAGGCTTGTTTAGAATTCATAAAGCGGTTCATTTCTTACAAACATTTAAAAAAAGCGACACTTAATGCATTTTCAATTAAAATTCAATAATAAAATTTTCGAAAAACAAATAAACGTAAATATATGTGTTAATAAAAAAGTTAATAAATATTAAAACAAAAGAAAAGATATATAGTAATTGAACTTGAACTTTAAGTAGTTTTTATATAATTTTTTTTTTTATTATAAAAAATTAAAAAGAAATAAATCGCTAACTTTTTAAAAGAGCAGTGACTTTAAAAATACAGGGTGTTAATTTTTTTTTAATAAAAACTGTAGAAATTTTAAATGTTTTTAAATGTTTAATTACTTGTAAAAGTGTTCTAAGTATTATTATAGAATCTATAATATAGATTATCATATGAATTGTAAATTTAAATAAAGTATTTGGGGTTTTGTTTGTTTTATTTTCAAATGACATTGACATTTTGTTGTTGTATTTTTCTACTAATTGTTATTGTTTTTTTTTTATTGCGTTACATTTTGGTAATTATTGACAATTTACAAAGAAAAAATGGGAAAAATTGTTGTTTAATTTATTTAAATTTAGTTTTTGTTGTTGTTTTTTTCGGCTGGCATTGCTTTTTGACTTAAATATGGTAAAAAGTAATTTAATAACAAAAGTTTTCAATTTTACGACATTTTGTGTTGTTGTTTTTGTTTAACATTTGGCAATACTTAGACTTAACACAGAGACTCCAATTGTAGTCTGGCTAGTAGTAGGGGATTTGTTTAAATTTCTGAATATTTTTTTAACAAAATACATACAAACATATTATGTATGTATGTATTTTATACGGTTTTTAATCATATGTATGGACTTATTTGTAATAATGAATGTTGTATATTTTTCAGTATTTTTTCAATTTAGTATGTCACGACGTCTTGGTCGACAACATGCGTATTTCCGTATTTGGTTTGTAATATACAACGTTTTTTTTATTATTTTTTTCTGCTCAGTTTATTATATGTATTTGTAGTATTATTATACTTTCAATTTCACAAGCGCCATATAATTTTATTTTTTTTTAATTTATTTTTTTCTATTAAGTCATTACCTCTTCATTACATCATTTGTTGTTTTTTTAAGAATTTTTTATATTATTATTAATTATTAAGTTTATATGGTAATTTTTTTCTATTTAATTAAAATTTATTTGCATTGTGTTTTATTTTTTGCATATTTTTCTAATTGCTTTTTTGTCTTTTTGATTTTCTTTGCAGGTCAGTACGAAATGAATTATAATTGAATTATTATGGAAATTTTATTTTCCTTTCAAATTGTTTCATGACAAGTAGGTAATTAATTTATTTTATTCTATTTGTTTATCTATGTATAATAATAACAGATTTCATTATTTCTGTTGACATTATTAGGGGTGTTCAGTTAATGTTGCAAAACATTTTTAAAAAAGAATTGTTTGCTTAATGAAAAGTTCAATTGATATTTTTATACAAAAGCTCAATCGATGTCGTATCGTTGTAGCCTTGTATGTCATAAAAATGTTAATAAATTTTTTTTTATTTTTGCTAAAATATTGGATGCTGATTTATGAATCGACTAGACTATGGACTAGATTATAAACTATACTATAAAATACATATTAAACTAGACTTAAGACTAGACTAGATTATAGACTAGACTGTACTATAGACTAGACTATAGACTAGACTATGGACTAGACTATAGACTTGACTTTAGACTGAACTATAGACTAGACTATAGACTGGAGTATAGACTAGACTACAGACTAGACTATAGACTAGACTATAGACTTGACTATAGACTTGACTATAGACTTGACTATAGACTAGACTATAGACTAGACTATAGACTAGACTATAGACTAGACTATAGATTAGACTATAGACTAGACTATAGACTAGACTATAGACTAGACTATAGACTAGACTATAGACTAGAATATAGACTAGAATATAGACTAGAATATAGACTAGACTATAGACTAGACTATAGACTAGACTATGATTTGTCAAAAAAACGTAATTCGTATGAAAAATTAAAAAGCGACTTATGCATAAGAAAGTACTCATAAAACTCATTGTTACTAACACATTGTATGAATAGTTCTATGTAAGCAGAATAATATGTAATCGTCATTAAAAAGTATACATATATTAATATATAAGTCGTTACATTGGCAAGTCATAATCAAGTTTTTGCTGGGTAATCAACACTAACTTATTTTTCCTCATTCACTCTGATTAGCTAAACTATAATGAAAATAGGAAATAATTTTGCTTTCGCTCATAAAACAAACAGAAATAAATAAAACAACATCAAACAACATCTGTATGCAGTTGACAATTTGACATAATAAGTATTATCTGTTTTAAATTTAATACAAACAAAAAATCAAACAAAAAAACTTCAAATATAAAACGATTTCATAAGACGATTAAATGTTATACGATATTTAACAGCAAAAAATTAAACAAGTTGTTGTTGTATGCATGCTTAAGCACGCAGTTATTTACTGACTAGTAAGTGACTAGCTCAGCAGACCAACTAACTGACTGACTAGCTGATTAAATGAGTGACTAAAACGTGATATAGTAAAATAATGAATATAATGGAATCATATTATACATAAATACCACACCTAATAGGAATTATATTATCAGGCAAAAGGTGTTTTGCGACAAATAAAATTCACAGTTTTTGTTGTTGTTGTTTAAACAAATGTAGTCAATAAAACAAACTAAACAATCACAGACAGTCATCAAATTAAACCGGCCCCTTTCGTGAAATTTTATGTCAGTTACTCAGTTATTCAGTTAGTATGTCATGTAGTGTAGAGGACAGCCAGCCGGGCTTCCTTTTTTCAGTTAAGTACTGTGTAATAAAGAAAATTATATTACGTTTTATTTTGTTTATTTTTTTTATAAAATAATTGAAATGTCACCATAATGTAGAATAGACTGAATGTCCATCAACGTCAATTGTTTTTTTTTTTTTCATTTAACTGACTCTTATACTCCTGGTACCGAACAGATGATTATTGCATGATTACTATAAAAATGTTTATTTTTCTATAGCTATAGTTGCTGTTGTTGTTTTTGCTGTTAACAATGGTAACTACATACATCAATTTTAAAAAAAATTTATACAGTTGTTAACATAATTTTTTATTACCAACAATAACTAAAAAATAAGAATGTTACAGTGTCACATTACAATACAATTGTGCCAAATAATGTCACTAAAACTTTAAAGTTTAAAATAAAAAAAATTTATTTAAAGTATAAAGTAAGTTAAGCTATTAAGTAGTATATATAAGTTGAAGTTGGGAATTGGTTTTAATTGATATAGAAAATAAAATTTTGAATTTGACTCTAATAGTTCATTACAAAAGCTTTAAAGCTTTTAAATACTAAGCAAAAGCTTATCATTTATTGAAGTCGGAAACTCTCGAGGATTATGTGTCGTTTTTCGTCACCAAGGTATCTGTTATATAACTAATTCCTAGAGAATAGGTTGAAATTGTAGTTTAACCTAATGCCGTTTTCGATCTTCAGTCCAATCGATATTTTTCTTGTTGGGAAAAACTAAACTACTACAGTTATCGATAACTATTTTATAGAATAGTAAATTTGTCAAAAATTTTTCTATAGAAAAGTATAGTTATCGATTACTTTTTCTAAAATAGTGAAGTTATCGATAAAAAATTTTTATAATAATAAAAATATTGATAACTTTTTTCTAAAACCGTAAAACTATCGCCAACATTTCTCTTGAACTGTAAAGTTAGCGATAAAATGTTAGTTATTGATAACATTTCTTTAGAATAGTAAAGTTATCGATAACGCTTCTTTAAAACAATAAAGTTATCGATAACACTTTCTTTGAATAGAGAAGTTATCAAAGTTCCTTAGAATAGTAAAGTAACCGATAGTTTTTCTATAGAATAGTGAACGTATCGATAAACTTTCTATAGAACAGGAGAATTATGGAAAACTTTTCGATATAATAGAATAATTATCGATAATTTTTCTATATAAGAGTAAAACTATCGCAGAGAACAGTAAAGTTATCTAAAACATTTTCTGTAGAATAATAAAGATATCAACTCTAGAACTGTAAAGCTATCGATCAATTTTAACTAAAATAGTAAAGTCAACAATAACATTTCTATATTAAAGTAAATTTATCGATCACATTTCTATAGAATATCAAAGCCATCGAAAACTTTTCTAAAGAAAAATAAAGTTATCTACATGTTTTTATAGCAGTACAGTTATCGGTAAATTTTGAAATAGAACAGTAAAGTAATCGATAACTTTTCTATAGAAAAGAAACATAATCTTCTATAGAACAACAAAGTTAAAAATTGTTATCGATTACTTTTTATATATTATAGTAAAGTTATCGAAAACTCTTTTATAGGCAATTAAGGTTGTCGATAACACTTTTGTGGAAAAGTAAAGTTAACGATAACTTTTCTCTTGAATCGTAAAGTTATCGATATAAAATTAATAATTTTTTGTATTATAGTAAAGTTATCGAAAACTATTCTATAGACAAGTAAGGTTGTCGATAACACTTTTGTAGATATGTAAAGCTATCGAAAACTTTTCTCTTGAATTGTAAATTTATCGATATAAAATTAAATAGCAAAGTTGTTGATAACTTTTCTAATAATATAGTAAAGTTATCGAAAAATTATCTATAGACAAGTAAGGTTATCGATAACTCTTTTGTAGATAAGTAAAGTTATCGAAAACTTCTCTCTTCAAAAGTAGATAAATTTACTTTTATGGATAAATTTATCCATAACTTTTCTATTGAAAAGTCAATTTATTGAAAACTTTTCTACAGAAAAGTATGTTATCGATAACTCTTCTATAGATAAGTAAAGAAATCGATAATTTTTCTTCACAATATTTAAGTCGTCAAAAACTTTTCTATAAAAAAGTTAAGCTATCGATGAGTTGTATATAAAACTTTTAATTTGTCGACAGCTATTCTATGGAATAGTAACATTATCGATAACTTTTCTATGGAACAATAAAATTGTCGAAAATATTTCTTTAGAAAAGTAAAGTTTTTAATTACTTTTTCATAAATTAGTTTAGTTATTCTAGTTTCTCTAGAATAGTAAAGCTATTAAACAAGTTTTTTATAGAAAAAAATCTTATAGATTAAAAAAGTTATCGATATTAATATACCTCTTTAAAAATACCTCTTTAAAAATGTTATCATATTAACAAATTCAGTCAAGTACTAAAACTAATCTTACAAAATTAACATAAAAACTTGACAACTAAATATGCTGTTCAAATTTCTATTAAAAATTATACATCAAACTAAATTTCTCTGCCAAAGTTTGATCTTAACAAATAAATCTAGTTTTCAATGATTTTGCTCACAAATATTTTGTTTCGATTTTTTGCTCTCTCTTCTAAGTCAAAATTTAAATGTGGGTTAATATGACAGTTTTTTAACCCATAATTTTGTATTTTTTTTTTTTTTTTCAATTTAAAACACATTTAATGTAAATTGGTTTTTATTTGAACGTTTTTTTAGTGGCAATTTCCGTTTTGTCACCAATTTGCCTACTGTTGTTAAAAAAAGGTAGTTAGTTGTTAGCTGTTAGTTGGTTGGTTGGTTGTTTGTTATTCGAGGCTGCTGTAACATTGATTTGTACAATTTGTATTTCTTAAGCTCTTTTGGGCGATTGATATCAGCAGCAATTTGCATTACCATTCACTTTTTTCATTGTAACAGCAAACAACTATTCTTAAATTATTCATAACTTTAATTTTACAATTTGTATTTTTTCAAAATAATTTTTATGTGTTCAATGTAAGATTATTACTTAAATTTCAAATATGTTTATATGCATGTTTTTCTTTTCGCTGGTGTAAAACAATTTATTTAAGCGTAGGTGTTGTTGAGATCTTGTTGCAATTACATGTTTAACATATGGGGCCTTATGATCTTTAATATTGTTGCCTAAAAGTCAACAGCAACAATTGTTAGCTGAAAAATATGTTGAAAAAAAGTTATGTGGTAAATTTAATTATAATTGAAAACTTTTACTCCCGAAACACTGCAAAAAATTTTGTTAAAATTTTATGCTTAATTAAAATTTTCTTTAGTTTTCTTTTTGTATTTTTATTTCACTATAAAATTTATAATTTTATTAAGTGTTAATAGTTGTCATAGATTTTCTTAATGTTTTTGTTTAAAATAAATTTTCTTCTTTTTCTTTACATTAGGAATTTCCTGTGTGACCATACGCTATATTTCATGTTTGTGCTTAAACATGACATTAATGTTTGGACACATATATGAAGTACTAAACAACATTTTATTAACAATTTATTACATATTTTTTTTCTGTTGCTGTTAGAAGTCATGTTTGTATGTGTAGTTTCATGTACACCGACACAACATAATATAGTTAATTTATGATGTACTTTTAAGTGTGAAAAAATATTTTAAAATTTAACATTTTGTATTTTGAGAGAACAAAAAACAAACAAACGTGTGCTTAGCGTTTTATACCTGCTGTCAAGTTTGATAGAGAAGTGATATTTAACACTTTATATATACATAGAAAAAAAAAGCGCTTTCATCAGATTTAAGTCGCATAAAATTATTGTGCAACATGTTGTTTTGATTCTTAACTAAAATATTTTGTAATTGAAACTTGTTTCTAAAATTTTAAAACTTGCTTAGAATTATAATGAATTTGTTAAAAGATTTTTTAGTTGCAATTATAATTTGGTAAACATGTTGCCCAGATCATGCAACTTTTCTTTTTTTTCGATAATTTTTCATAGAAATTTTCGATATAAGTTATGGATAACTTTCTTATAGAATAGTAATCGTTAATATTTAATTATTAAAATTATCGATAACTTTTATAAATAAAATTACGGTGATCGATATATTTTCTATATAAAAGTAAAGTTATTGATATTTTTTTTATATAAAAGAGTTATCGATAACATGTCTATAATAAAGAAAAGTTGTCGATATCTTGTCTATATAGAAAAGCATTGAAATCGTTATCATGTCTATATAGAAAAAAATAAAGTTATCGTTATCATGTATATAGAAAAAAAGTTATCGATAACTTGTCTATTGAAAATCAAAGTTGTTAATAGCTTTGTGGTATAACATTAAAGTTATCGATAGCTTTTCTATAGAAAATTTGAGTCATTGATAACTTTTCTATAAAAGATTAATGTTATCGATAACTTTTCTATAAAAAGGTAAAGCTTTTGTTAACCTTTCTATAGAAAAGTAAAGCTTTCGATAACTTTTCTATAGAAAAGTATAGCTATCGATAACTTTTCTATAGAAAAGTAAGGCTATCGATAACTTGTCTATAGAATAGTAAAGCTTTCGATAACTTTTTATAGAAAAATAAAACTTTCGATAACTTTTCTATAGAAAAGAAAAGCTATCGATAACTTTTCTATAAAAAAGAAAAGTAAAGCTATCGTTAACTTCTCTATAGAAATTAAAATCGATAAGTTGTCTATAGAAAAGAAATGCTACGATAACTGTTCTTTAGGAAAGTAAAGCTATCGATAAATTTTCTATTTCTAGTTTGTCAATAACTTTTCCAATATAAAGTTATCGGTAACTTTTCTACAGTAAATAAAAGTTATCGATTTTCTGATGATAACTTTTCCATAGAAAAGTTAAATTATCGATGAGTATTCTTAATAAATGTAAAGTTATCGTTAACTTTTCCATAAAAAATTAAAGTTATCAATAAGTTTTCTTTAGAAAAGTAAAGTTATTGATTAGTTTTTCTTAGAATAATACAGTTATCGATAAGTTTTTTTTCGACAAGTTTAGGCATCGACAAGTTTTCTTTAGAAACATAAAGTATATAATAAGTTTTCTTTAGGAAAGTAAAGTTATCGATAAGTTATTGATAAGTTTCCTTTGAAATGTTAAGTCATCGATATGCGTAAAATGATGGCTATGTTTTCTCTAGAAAACTAAATTTGTCGATTACTTTTCTATATAAAAATAATCAATAACCTTTTTATGGAATAATGAAGTTATCGACAATTTTTTAAGGAAAATTTATCGATTACCTTTTTAAAGAAAAGTGATACATAAGTTTTCTATATTTTAACAAGTTAATCAATCAGTTTTGAAAAACGATTATCAAAAAATTCAATACGTAGTTAAGTTATCGATAAATTTTTGACATTATTTATCAATAATTTTCCTTAAATTCATAATATACAAGTTATCACTTAAGTACTTGGCATTGTGCTTGATGTTTCAACAAAAAATCCAATTTGTAGCCAGCAACATGTTGCCAACTTAATACAAGCAAATTGCTTTAGAAAAGTAACTATTAAATTTATCGACTGTTAAAAATAAAAGTATCATGTACATAATTAATGTTTTCAAATTATTCTTAACTATGATATTCCCCCTCTAAAAAAATCATGTTTAATGACTGCAACAAACAACAAGTATTTAGAAAAATTTAAGTTTTAGCCCAATTTTTTCAAGCGTAAGTGAAAGTTTTTTTTTTCAAATTCAATGGAAAATTATAGCATGGCTGTCATTTTACTTTTTTTTCTTGTTATAAATTTATGAAAAAGGGCTTAAAAATATATGTTCAACATAATTACAAAATAAGTTTTTTAAGGTCTTTTATCATATGTTTAAGCCAAATTCAAAAACGTAAAAAAATCTTTATGGACATGTTTAAAGCTTTACTTCAGTATACATCATCTACTATAAATGTGGTATAGTTTTGTTTTGATGATCTTAACCAAGTTTTTTTTATGTTGAAGTTAAAACATCTTCAGAACACAAGTGTTTGGATTGCAAAACCTCAATATGAAACCTTTTTTTGAGGTTGAACAGCTAAAATATGTGAAGTGTTTTTAAATGAAATTAAGCAATAAACACTTGTTCAAAACTTAAGTTAAACAACACTTAAAAAAAAATAGCTTTAAAACTTGAATCATCATTTAAATTTGGCGCCAAATATTATTTTATAAACTTCTTCCTTTATTTTGGAAACATATTTTTCATATTATTAAGTAAAGTTAGTTTAGTTTGTTATTAAGTAATCCTTTTATTATGTTATATTTTTAACATAAATCTGAAATTTTGTCTACATATTATTGTAAGATTATATCTCATGAAGTGGCTGTTTGATGATAAAATATTTCGTTTTTTTAGCAAACTCTGTCCGTCTGTCTGTCTTTTTAATATTCGTTAACCCGGATTAT
Organism: Lucilia cuprina; assembly: GCF_022045245.1. NCBI lineage: Eukaryota > Metazoa > Arthropoda > Insecta > Diptera > Calliphoridae > Lucilia > Lucilia cuprina. The sequence continues at coordinate 20,363,012 of NC_060952.1, forward strand.
ATTGATAAATATCTTTAAACAAAAAAAATAAACACAAAATAAAATTGCCACATACTTCATGCATACATATACATATGTGTATGTAGATAGATGCCTCGAAAGATTAATTACTTTTTGAAGCCACTAACTGTCGTCATTTATAATAAAAGAAGTTAAGAAAAATTTTACAAAACGAGTATAAAGATTTAGATTGCTGCAAAAAAATAAATATATATTTTAGATTAAAGTCTAGACGATATTCATATCTAAGTGTTAGGATTTTTAACAGACTAGGATAAAAATTTAAATACAGATAAAAGAAAAATTTTCAATAAATTTTTAAGTTAAAAGTTTAATTGATTAGAGTTTTTAACAATTTAAACTAATGGGTTTTTTCTAAATTAAATTTACAGTTTAGATAATGTTTAAAAACATTTTATATACAACATTTATGTTGGCTAGCAACTTGTTGCTAAAGCAATCAAATTTTCCTGGGATTCAGATATGCTCAAATATGGATTTAGAAAATTAAAAATAAAAATATTTTGTTTCAAATTCCTAGATTTCCCAGAATATTTCACTCTTTTTACAGCCTTGACTGTGCAAATAAATAATAAATCTTAACAACATGTATTCTCGGTTTAATGCAAAGATCGTGAGCGACGACACTTACAAAAAACAAAATAATTGTAATGCTTCCTTAGAAAAAGGTATTTTTCATGTATTAGACAAAATTCGCAAAAAAAATGGAAGGCGACAATTTTTATTAAAACTAAAATAAAAAAAAAACGATTTAAACTAAACAATCTCAAACTAAAATTAAAGTTTTTGTGAAGAAAATTTATTTCGAAAACAAGTAAGAAGTTATAGTCAGTCGAGGCCGACCATATTATATACTACATCATTTCATTAAATTATCTCCAAAATTGCAATCTGTAATTTTACATGGACGGACGGACATAAATCGACTCAAAAAATGATTCTGAACCGATTGGTATACTTTAAGTTGGATATAGGACCAATATTATTGTGCGCTACCAACATCAGCACAAACTCAATATGCCCTCCCCACTAAAGTGGTGTAGGGTATAAAAAAATCGCCATGACTATAGTCTATATTATAGAATATAGACAACACTATAGCCTAGATTGTTGACAATATTTTTGTAGAGACTATAAATAAGATTGTAGACAAGATATTAGAGGTGGCAGTAGATATAACTATACACAATACTATAGGCGATACTGCAGACTGTAGATAAAACTATAGTCAGACTTTAGTAAATACTATAGATAAAATATTACCCCAGACTATAGAGAATACTTTTGTAAAGTCTATGGCAGGGGTATAGTCAAGACTAAGAAGAAGACAATAGACATACCGAAAAGTCTTTTGCTCAAACTGTAAATAAAACTTTAGTCCAGACTATAGTCAAAACTGTACAGACTATAGTTCAGATACTATAGACAAGGCAACATTCATGATATTAGTTTATACTACCAGCAAGACTTTTAATAAGACTGTAGTTCAGATTATAGAATAGACTGTAGGCAATACTTTAGTAGAGACTATATGTTTTACTATAGTTTATATACTATAGACAAGACAACATCCAATTTTTAGTTCAGGCTACACCAAGACTATGAGCAAGATTTGGAAAAAGACTATAGTTCAGATTATATTCCAGACTATATCCAAAACTTTTGGTCAAGATAGACTATAGACGAGATTCTTCTATTCCAGACTAAAGTCGGTCCGACTATAGTCGAGACTATATACAACACTATAGTTCAGACTCTAAACACGACAAGATTATGCGTCAAATTATAAACAAAACTATTGTCCTGCTATAGACAACACTATTGTCCTGCTATAGACAACACTATAGTCCAGACTGCGGACAAGTCTATAGTCCAGAATATAGAAAAGTCTTGTTTAAAGTGTAGATAAACCAGACTTTACTTTTAAAACGACTATAGTTCAAGACAAGACAACATTCAAGATTATTGTTGAGACTACCAGGAAGACTATGAGCAAAGCTTTGAACAAGACTATAGTTCAAATTATAGTTCAGACTGTATGCAATACTTTTGTAAGAACTATACTTTAGATTATAGTTCATACTATAAACAAGAAAACATTCAAAATTTTAGTTCAAAATTTGGTCCAGACTGTAGGCATAACTTTTTTAGAGAATATAGTTTAGACTATAGTTCATATAATAGAGAAGACAACATCCAAGATTATAGTTTACACTACAATCAAGACTATGAACAAGACTATATTTCAGAGTATGGTCCAGAGTATCGTCTAGAATATAGCCAAGTTTAGAAAAGAGCCAAGACTATTGGTAAAGATTTTTGCTGAAAATTTAAACGAAATTCTATTTTAGACTATAGTTCAACGTATGGACAATTCTCTAATCGAGACTATATATAGTCCAGACCATAGTCAAGTACAGTATAGTACAGATAATATGTCATATTGTAGTCCAGACTATATAACATATTTTGGATAATTAATACCATCGAAATTATGGACAACGCCATAGTCCAGACTATAGAAAATAATATTGTGCGGCAAAACTATAAAAAATTCAGATCAAACGCTTGACTTGAGTAAGGCTAAAAATACGACTAAAGCTTAAACTATGTAAAACATTATAATCTAGACTATTTGATTTTTAAAGATATTTTTTAGATCTTTTATAGTTTTCTTGCTTTGTAACTCGCAAACCTATTTAAATCATGTAAATAGATTTTTACCTTATTAAGACCGCTTTTTCTATATCTATTCTATTTCTAATAAAATTTTAATTTAAATTTTTTTACTGCATTTTATTTTCATCTCATTTGTTGTTTGTTTATGGCTCTTAAACCTGGCTTTTTTTTTGGTTGTGTAATATTTATTCTTATACTTTGTTGTACATGTAACTAGACTTTGCCTTTTTAGTGCTATTTTTTTTCAATTTACTGAAACAGGGAAAGGAAGTGGTGGGTTATAAAGCCAGAGGAGCCATTGAACACGACAACACAGTCAGTTTCTAAACACAGTATCTAAATAGTTTGTGTCTAGTCTTAGAGAAAAATAGAAAAAAAAAACACAAACTTTAGTTAAACTTAATGGTGCTTTAAGTTTAGTTTTCTTCTTCAAACATTTTTATTTTGTTAAATCTTTTCTAAATAAAAAAAGAACACATTTATAGTTACAAAAGCAAGAGTATCTTTTACAAAAGATCGAACGAAGATCTTTAATAGTTGGTTGCCATCATCATAAGTATTGTATTAGGTTAGAGACATTGTCTTAAAAGGGTATAAATGCCTGCCTTTTAAATGCGATTAAGAACGTGATAACAAGGAAGTTTAAAATCGTTATATGTGTATTTTGCTTTTTCTTCTACATTTTGTTTTTTGCAACAAATGGCAATTGCCATTTTTATTTTTATCGTGTTCTAATAAGGAAATTCTTACTTGTTAAGCTGAAAAAGTTTTTAAAAAAAGTTTTGAAATTTATAACAGCTTTTATTTGTTTTGAAAGCAATGAACGCACTAAGACAAACATTTCCTGGTTTAAAGAGTATTTAAAGTTGTTTATTGTTTTATATGGATTTTGACCTTAAAAACTAACGGTAATTGAAAGTTGACTTTAGAACAATATATATATTTTTTTAGTTTCTGCAAATAAAAATTGTTAAAAATAGAATTTTAATTAGAAATCTGTGTTGAGAATTTAATTAAACGGTTTGTGAAAACATCCTCTTTACTAACAGAATTTCATATTGTTGTTGACCCATTTTCTGGGAAAGTTAATTATAAAAGGAAAAGAGAGAGAGTGAGTAATTAGGTTATTTAGAAATTATTCAATTTTATAAAATCTTTTAATGAAAACAATTCAAAAATGAGTATAAAGCTTTAAGGCTTAGTTAGTTACTGCTTTCTGCTTTGTAATGAATCAGCTGATTTGTTATTGGCCTAAAGAAACCTGTGCTAGACATTAGTTTGACTGTGTGATTGCCGTTGAGTTTTTGTATAAAAAAAAAACACAAATCAGCTGATCCGTCACGGAACGAAACGTAGAAACTAACTAAACCTTTAGTTAATTTCTTGATGCGGTAACTATATATATTGATTGACTCCCGAACTTTATTTTACATTTTTTAAAGAACTTTCTTTCGACTTGGCGAACTATTTTACACGTTTCAACTTCCTGAGAAAGGATGGAAAATTGTGTGTGAAAATTAAGCAGGGAAGGGAAAAAATATTTTGAAATTTGTTACCTTAAATAAGCTACTGAGGTTTTATTTAAAACTCTGGTACTAAGGGATATTTTTAGGTTTTCTATAATATTGAAAATAGAAATACAAATTATGCAAGCAGAGTACAGAGTAAAGGGAATCTATAAAATAAACTTTTTAGTACTTTTCGTTACTCAAAAGGTACTTTTTGAGTTTTTTTCTGATGTTGAACCTAACAAACATAAAATTTATCATTCAGAGTCCTGAGTGAATGAAAATTTGTTGAAATAGAATTTTTGGTACTTTTTTAATTCATCAAATGGTACTTCTTGGGTTCACTGTAATATTGAACTGAAAAACATATTATCATAGATATAGGATTCGATTGATATAAAAATTATAACAGTTTATTCTTTGGCACTTTTGTTGTTAAACATGTATTGTACCGATTGTTTAAAAATCTATGAAAGAGGAATTTCAGGTACTTTTTTATTATTCAAAAGGTACTTTTTAAATTTTCTAAAAAAATTGAACCAGTACTCAAAAATTTTGTAAAATATTGAACCAGTACTCAAAAATTTTGTAAAATATTGAACCAGTACTCAAAAGGTACTTTTTGAGATTTTTATGATGAACCTTAGAAACCCAAAATTTTACATTTTTAAGTCCTGAGTGTATAAATTTCATAGAAAAAGGATTTTTGGTACTTTTTCATTCTTTAAGTGTTACTTTTTGGTTTTACTGCAATATTTAACTTAAAAATATATAATCAGAGAAATTGGATCCCATTAGAATAAAACATTGTAAGAGTGAAATATTTTAAAAGGTACTTTTACATTTTTAAGTGCTGAGTGTATAAAATCCGAAGAAAGAAGATCTATGGTACTTTTTTCATTCATCAAATAATACTTTTTGAGTTTACTGCAATATTGACTTTAAAACCATATAATCAGAGATAAAGGATCCGATTGAATCCGTATGAATATTATAACACTGAATTCTTTGATACTATTGTTATTAAACATGTATTACACCGATTGTTTTAAAATCTATAAAAGAGGAATTTCGGGTACTTTTTTATTATTCAAAAGGTACTTTTTAAATTTTCTAAAATATTGAACCAGTACTCAGAAGGTACTTTTTGAGTTTTTTATGATGTTTGGTACTTTTTCAATTTTCAAATGATTTTGGTTTTACTACAATATTAAACATAAAAACATATAATTAATAATGGTATAAAAAACTAAAAGATTTATAACTTTGGTACTTTTTGTTGTTCAACTGGTACTTTTTCATTATTTTATAATATTTTATTTTTAAAATTGTATGAAAAGTTTTAAAAAGAAATTTCAAAAGTTAAAGTTTTAAACCAAAATTTTCATTACGTATGCTGCATATTTAAGGACCCTTTAGACGATTACAATTTACATATGTAAAATCGAATGAAAGAGTTAAATGAAATTCCATTCGTATGACAAAAAGAGAATAAAAGTCGTATTATTTATAAATTTTGGTATAAACAATAACAATGTAAGATCGAAACATATGTTTCACTTCTTTTTTTTTTTGTATGTGTTCACATAAAAATATATACCTGATAAAATTTTCCATCCGTATTTTCTCTTAATGTGTGATGGTTTCAATACATATTCCGTTTAGACAATCCCATCCGTACTCTTCTACGCAAAATATTGACAGATCATATTACTTGTGTAATCGTGTAAAGGGAGCTTAACGGATTAATTTTAGAATCGAATTAAAGAGGATTATCAAGTTCATAATAATTATATAAGATTTATTAAACTAAAATACCGTTTATGGTTAATTCCAAATAAATTAGTTGTTTTTAACTAAAAGTAAACGGTTTGTTATTATTTTTATAAAATAGTTTAATTTGAAAAACATATAATTTGAAATATTATAATGATATAAAAAAATAAAATTACAAATGTTTTCTATTAAATTTTAACAAAAGACACCAATTTTTGTAACTGTTAAAAAATGTTAATTTTAATTTCACTTTTTTAAAACATTAAACAAATAACGCTGTAAACAACAACAAAAAAAATATTTTGTTAAATTTTATAAAGATTTTAAATAGAAAACCAAAAAACATTCAAACATAAGTGTCAAACAAAGTAAAGAAGTCAAAACTTTCGTTAGTTGTCAATAACTGCAAGTCACACGAAAAAATATTGACAATCTGCCGCAAGTCTTGCTATAACCATTGAAGAGTTTCTCAGTCTGTCTGTCTGTCTACATGTCCATCATGTCTGGATAAATCAATATCATGACTTTAACTGAAAGTGTTAGTATTTTGAAGGCAAACGGTTAGTTTCGGTATAAAAATATTTATAATACAATAATAATTAATTTTTAATGGTCGAAAAGAAAGACAGAAAGACAAAAAAAAAGTTCAATATCCATAACCCTTAAACAATTATAAATAAATATTGATGAGAAGAAGAGGAAGAAAAAGATTCATGATTTTATAATTGATTATATATTTTGTTGTGGTCAAATGTATTAAACTGTAACCAAATGACAATAGAATGAAAAAGAAAGTTTAAACAAAATAATTAATAAATGAATTTTAATTTTAACACATTACTTTCTATTATGAAATTAACAAAAAACGATCATAAACAAAAATTAGTCAACCAACCAACCAACCGGCCATCATTATTATTGACACTCATTAAATTTGCAATTGATTTTTGTTTTTTTTTGCGTTAAATTCATTAATATACATTTGTTAATTGAAATTTTAAATGAATTTAAAAACCTGTTAAGAATTAATGATGTTTGTTTAGTGTTTGCTAAAATGGAATCAAACTGTGACAACTGGGTTTGTAGTTTTTTTTTTTTTAACTACAACTTGTATTACAACATCCATACATAACTGTAGAGGATAGTGCACACTAGGGCAATACTTGTTATCAAATTCATTTGGGATTAGACAAAAATTTTTTTAGTCTAGTCTAGTCTATAGTCTAGTCTATAGTCTATAGTCTAGTCTATAGTCTAGTCTATAGTCTAGTCTATAGTCTAGTCTATAGTCTAGTCTATAGTCTAGTCTATAGTCTAGTCTATAGTCTAGTCTAGTCTATAGTCTAGCCTATAGTCTAGTCTATAGTCTAGTCTATAGTCTAGCCTATAGTCTAGTCTATAGTCTAGTCTATAGTCTAGTCTATAGTCTAGTCTATAGTCTAGTCTATAGTGAAGTCTATAAAGAAGTCTATTGTCTAGTCTATAGTCTAGTCTATAGTCTAGTCCATACTGAAGTCTATAAAGAAGTCTATTGTCTAGTCTACAGTCTGGTCTTCAGTCTAGTCTATAGTCTAGTCTATAGTTTAGTCCATAGTCTAAACTATAATCAAGTCTAATGTCTAGTCTATAGTCTTTTCTATAGTCTAGTCTACAGTCTAGTCTATAGTTTAGTCTATAGTCTACCCTAAATTCTAGTCTACAGTTAAGTCTTAGGCAAGCCTACAGTCTAATCTATATATAGTCTATAGGACCTAAATAAAACCAGGTTTAATCCACCCTAATTGAAAACGAATATTTGGTTTCATTTTTATTCTCCTCTTTCACTTTTGACAGTTGTGACAAAGTGTCAATATTACCTTAGGTGACAGCGATCATATGTTTTATTTTTCTGCCAACCACCAGTAGTGACATGAACAATACAAACCATGTTATTGGTCACCACAATACTTGACCGAATTCTTTAATAAATGGGGAATTTGGTTGTTGTTGCGGTTGTTCTCTTTTAAAATTCATTAACAGATATTGTAAAATTTAAATTTTGTTAAATGAATAAAACACAGTTCCTTTTTTGAAAGGCGAAACATATGGCCATGACTTAGGTGCATGTGTTGACGCATATGTTTGGATTCGGTTACTGGTTAGGGATTGGATTGAGGGGTTTTGTATGGTGTTCTCAATACATAATTTATAAGTTTTTAAATGTTTATGTAGTCTAGTTGAAAAGGTTAAGATTTTAAATTATAAAGAACATTAATGTTGGATAACTTCTAATTAGTCTTTTGTTACGAATGTACATTTTGTACACGAGAGTCAAAAGACAGTTATAACTTTAGTTAAAAGACAGACTTTCTAGTTCTTAAACTAAAGCCAAAGAGTCCTTATCATATGTACATTGATTACTATGAACTCTTTGCAATCTATGGAGTAACCATTGACTTTCTTGTAGGACAAGTATATGTTAAAATAGTTAGCGATTTAGGTGACTAAGTGTAACCTATAGTTGTAGGCTTAATAGGTAGTTGAAGACAATCCCGCCGAACTGCTGGATAAAGGTAAATAAACATTACCTATGTTGAGAATTTTTGCA
>NC_060952.1:20376582-20442447 GCF_022045245.1 Lucilia cuprina
TCCATTCGTCAATAGGAGTGTTTAAGGTTTATTGTTTAATTAAAAAGGCAAATTAATATTAAATATTAATATTAATTGAAATTGAGAAATTTAATAAAAATTTAGCAATATCTAAAAATCAGGGATTAAATTTAAGAAAATTATATGTTATTGATACATTTTCTTCTAAATAAAATATGTATAATTTAATAAATATAAACGGCTCGCCCATGGTTCCTCTAATAATTTGCATCTGATTATTCTTTATAGCTTATTAAATTAAGCAATTTGTTTTTTAATCTCTATTAAGAAATCTCTAAGAAAACTTGTCTTGTAATTGAAAAATTTACAACCCAATATTGACCTTGTTTCGCCTCACTATATATTCAAGGTCTCTTTTATCTATTTTTCAAGCATACTTGCATACAATTGATAATTGTAGAAATAACCTAAACTACAAGCTGAGATTTAAAACAGAAAACTCAAAGAGCAAAAAAAAGAACATTATAATTTAATTATTTAAACTAAATGAAAGACATGGCTTTGTACAGTGAAAAATGTATTAGTCAAGCAAAAATCAAAATGGAATAGAACGAAACAAGTTGAAATACAAATTTTTAATCTAATGAACACAATTGTTGTTGCTGTGGATTTTTTCAACTGGCATGAGGTTTGGTGGTCTGAATGACTGACAGTCGTTTCTGTTATGTCAATTAAGCAGATAGACACGTGTGTACATTAGGCAGAGAATTGAAATCTTTAATTTTCCTTTTGCTCTTTTCAATAAACCAAGCTTTTTACAAGCTTTTGTATAAAGAAGTTTTTCATACTAAAGATTTTTGAAAAGGCCTTTTTATAGAAAAATTCTTTTATAAAAAGCTTTGCTTTAGAAGTGTTATTTTTGAAAAAGCTTTGGTATAGAAAAATTCTTTTTGATAAAGCTTTGGTATAGAAAAATTCTTTTTGAAAATGCTTTTCTAATAAATTCTTTTGAAAAAAAAAACTATTAAAGCTTTTGTATAAAAAGATTTTTGAAAAAGCTTTTCTATAGAAAAATTATTTTTGAAAAGCTTTGCTACTAAAGAGATATTTTTGAAAAAGCTATGATATAGAAAAGTTCTTTTTGAAATCGTTTTTATATAGAAATGTTTATTTAAGAAAAAAAGCTATTAAAAGTTTATTTTCAAAAAGCTTTTGTATAAAAAAGTTCTTCTTGATAAGCTTTTTCTACAGAAAAAAAGTTTTTTTTTATTGAAAAGGCTTTGCTGCAGAAGAGCTATTTTTGAAAAATTTTTAGTATAGAAAAGTTCTCTTTGAAATTGCTTTTCTATAGAAATGTTTCTTTTTAAAAAAAGCTATTAAAAGTTCATTTTCAAAAAGGTTTTGTATAAAAAAGTTCTTCTTGAAAAATAAATTCTTATTGAAAATTTCTTCTCTAAAAATGTTTAGTGTTGTTTAGAAAAATTTTTGTTTAAAAAAAACTTTATGTAGAAAAGTTCTATGTCCAAAATGTTTCTTGTACAAAATGTTCTTTACGCCAAAACGTTTCTTTTCTAGAGAAAATATAATTGTGTAAGAACTTTTATATGAAAAAAATTTCGAAAAAAAACTTATTTAAAGCTTTTTATATTCTGTTCTTAAAAAAAGTTTCTTTTACATAAGGTTTTTTTAATTTTTTCTATAACTGAAAAGCTTTTTGTGCAAAAGTATAGAAAATTCTATACGCCAAAGTTTTCTTAATAAAATTTAGTGTTAAAAAAGTTTTCTGTAAACGAAAACACATAAAAAATCTATCCAATAGAAAAGTTCTTTTTGAAAAAGTTTTTTATTGAAAAGTTCTCTTTTTATATAAAATTTAAAAAAATCAAAAGCTTTTTTCTAGGGCAAAAGCTTTGTTGCATAAAAGTTCTTTGCAAACTCTTTTTAGAGAAAATATACTTAACTGTTTAAAAACTGTTATATGAAAAAAAGCTTTTCTATTCTATTTTCTAATTTGTGCTAAAGCTTTTTATACAATTATATCTTAGCTTTTTCTAATAAATGTTTTCTATAGCTGAAAAGTTTTTTTGTGCGAAAGTTTTCTTAATAATGTTTAGTGCAATAAAACTTTGAACAGAAAAGTTCTGTTTAAAAAAGCTTTTTTATAGAAAGTGCTTAATTTTCTTTATTAAAAAATGAAAGTTTTTTAAAGTTTTTGAAAAGTTTTGAAAAGTTTTATTTACAAAAGTATTTTTGCATTAGATTTCAAAAGATTTTTTATAAGAAAATTTCTCAGCTTTTGAATTTCAATTTAAAATTTTATTTTGATGGGATATTGAGTTATTCTATCTTTATATTATTATATAAATATTAAGAATTAATTCTTTTAAGTTTCTTTTAGAGTGCATATTTAGTTAAGTGCATTATAAAAATCATGTACGTTACAATTTTTTTAAGTAATTATGAATTTACATATTTAAGTACAAGATAATATAATTTAATATATGGTAATTTGCATATAAAATAATAAGCACAACAAAATTATAGAAAAAATCCAACATTCAAAAAATTTTCTTTGAAATAGAATTAAAAAAAATTAAACAAATTACTGTGAGAATTTTCAATTAAAATCTACAACTAACTGTTAGTAGTTGCATGGTAAAGCGGAAATTAAAAAAAATATATAAAATGTTAGTTATAGGATTATAACATAAGTCAAAAATATATGTATATTTTATACATGATAATTTAAGATATTACATATGCATTATATTGCCGGTATGGACATAAAATAACATGTTTTCTATTTTTCTGTTAAACAAAGATTTCCTTATAAGAAAATTTAAAATTTTAACATAATTTTCAAATTATGCCAAAATTTTTATTTAAGAAATTTATACAAAATCGTGTTAAGCTTTTGGCTAACTAATGAATTTTACAGTTACAATACAATAATTTGGTGGTTTTCTATCTTGTGGGGTGCTGTCAAGGCAACACCTCTTTTTATAATGTTTTGTTTTCTCGATAAATTTTTTGTAAAATCTAAATTGTTACAAAGTATTTTGTTACTTCTCAATTTTGATTTTCTGTGGTTTTAGTTTTTTTTTTTTGGGCGCTTTGTATGTAATAAGGAAAAAGTTAAATCACAAAAGCAAAAAAACTAGCAGTTACAAGAGGGCAAATGATAAAAAAATAAAGAAAAATCAATGTACATGTTGCAATATTGTATGTAATGTTGTTGTTGTTGTTGTTGTTGCTTTAAATATTATTATAACGGTGCTTAGTAAGCCCGGGTTACAATAACGTGTCTTTTTGATTTTCATGGACATTTAAGCCTTAAGCATGCTCTGTTTATTCGCTGTTAACCATACATGTCTTTTAAGACATTTAAACATTTCTACCGTCATATTGTCAAGTCAGTCCGTCAGTCAGTTAGACAGTCATTCAGTCAGTCAAACAAATAACCAACTATATACAACCATCCATTCATTCATTCATTCATTTAGTTATCCATCCAGGCATACAAGTCGTTGTCTCGAGTCAAGTCAAGTCATTTAACCAATAAACGTTATGGCTTTTAACAATTTCATTTCATTTTTCTTTCAGTTTAAATATTGCTTTAGCTTCTGCTGCCGTGTTAAAATCTATGTTTGTATATCACTTCAATTTATTTTTTTTTATTTCGATTTTTCTTTTATTGTTATTTATTTTTTTTTCTTTGTTACTTTCTGTTGGCCCATTTTGTTTGCCTACCAAACCATTAAAATGAACACATTATAATTTGGAGTCATTTTTCAATAAAAACGTAATTTTATGTTTGAGTTAATATCATAAATTTTGAAACATTTAAATAAATAATGTTATTTAATTGAAGTTTTTTCTCTTACAATACAAATCTTTTTTTTATAATTGTAGAATAATTTATTATTCTGTTTAAAAACTGTGTTTCTTAATTAAGACATCATGACAAACCCCCTCTTGTGAGTTTCAATAGGTTAGACCAGCTGGGCTTTAATGATATAAATAAGTTAATAATTCTTTTAATGGAATTTTAATAAGAAACTTAATGCAGTGAAATTTAGCTAAAAAAGAAAAAAAGATTTTCATTTTCATTAAAAATTTATCGTAGAAAAGTTATTTTTGCGAAAGCTTTCGTACTTCGCAAAAAAGAACTTCCAAAGAAGTGGAATTAACTACATGGAAGTGCCAAAAAAGACCTGAAGAAGTGATGATTTTAACACAGGCTTGATTTAGGAGGGTTTTCGTTTTCATTTAATTCTAAAGTCACTACATCTGAAGTTGTTCTCCGGAAGTAATTTCTATGTTTTTTTAAGTTTCCCTTTTGCTCCCCCGTGGATCCGCGCCCTAAACATAACCTTTTGTACATGTTTGTAAAAAAATAAGTTTATAAGCTTATACATAGAATATTTCAACAATAAACAACATTTTTGCTATAAAAATGTTATTTCTAAAAAAGCTTTTTATAGAAAAGTTTTTTGCACAGAAAATTTTCGTAAAAAAGTTAATTTTTTATAGAAAAGTTCTTTGTGCAACAACATTTTTATTTTTTTTTTTGCGACAACTTTTTATAGAAAAGGCTATAAAAAAGCATTTTGCTAAAGCTTTGTTTATATAAAAGTTCATATTGCAAAAGTTTTTTTTTTATAAAAACGCTTTTTTTATAAACGTTATAAAAAAATTTTGTTTCAAAGACTTTTCTATAGAAATGTCCTTCTTTAAAAGTTTTTTTTTACACAAAGATACTTTTTTTCAAAAGCTTTTCTACATAAAAGTTATTTTTACAAATGATGTTCTAAGGAAATACACTTTGTACAAAATCTTTTCCAAAGAACTCTTCCTTATAAAAATTTGTCTATATTTTTCTGTATAATATTTTAAAAGTTTTCTTGATTCAAAGGCTTTTTTATAGAAACGTTTTTCTTCAAAGTTTTTTTTCTGAAAATTACTTTTTGCAAAAGCTTTTCTTAATAAAAGTTTCGTTTTACAAAAGATGTTCTAAAGAAGAAGTTTTTTTTTTGTATTTTTCTAAAATTATCTATTTTTTAAAAATCTTTCTATGCAAAAAAAAAAAAAAAACTTTTTAAAAAAGCTTTTAAATATAAAAGTTCTTTTTTCATAAGCATTTCTTAAGGTTTTATGTACCAAAATTGTTTTCTTATTTAAAGTTCTTTTTACAAAGTATGTTCTAAAGAAAAGTTTTTAGTTGAAAATTTTTCTGAAAATTTTCTCTAGGAAATGTGTTTTTTATTCGTTTTACAAAAGCTTTTTTTAAAAAAAGTTCTTTTATAAATGTTCTAAAAAGTTCTTTGAAAAAAAGGTTTCCAGAAAAATTTCTTAAAAGTTTTTTTTTTATACAAAAGCTTTTTTCTTTTCTTTGCACAAACAAACTAAACCTCAGTTTAGATTTAAAAAATCTTTGAGTATTAGGTTTAAAAAATAAAAATTAAAAGCAAAATAGCTTTTCTTAAATTCTTCTCTAGAAAATGTATTTTTTATTCGTTTTGCAATAGCTTTTTTTAAAGCAAAGTGTTTTTATAAAAGTTCTTTGTACAAAAGCTTTCCAGCCAAATATCTTAAAAGAATTATTTTATACAAAAGCTTTTTTCTTTTCTTTGCGCAAACAAACTTAAACTTAGTTTAGATTTAAAAAACCTTTGGGTTTTAGGTTTAAAAATAAATTTAAAGCAAAATATCTTAAGTAGAGATACAGGGAGTCATTACCAATTTGAAATTTAAATTTTATATATCGTATGAATAGATATTTCCATAACAAATCAAAATTCCTACATAACAAAACAAATTAACAAAACAGCTGTATAGTGTATAAAATTAAACTCGATAATAGTTATTTTTCAAAAAAAAAAAAAAAAAAAAAAACAAAAAAACAAAAACAAAAAATTTATAATAAATTCCTCAATATTACAATACTCGCATAAAATTTATAACATGACAAACACGCATTGTGATTTATTTTTACATTTTGCGTGCTTTTTTTCATTCATATTGAATAAAAAAATAAAAGAAACTGATATCTTACAAAAACGTAAAGCAAAAAAAAAAATTCATTCAACCAATTTTTATAAAAATTTCATTCATTCATTAATAAACCAACTCAACCATAGACACATACAACAAAATAATATTAATGTAGCAAAACACACTTTAAAATGAAGAAAAATATCAGCAAAGTATACATGTGAAATAGCAATTTTGCGTATCTTTTACAAAAAAAAAACTCAATATGACAAAGACGGAGGAAATTGAAAAGAAAATCATTCATGAGTCGTAAGCTAACAACACACTTTATTTATATTTTTGTTACAATTTCTGTTACATTTGTTACTAAAAATAAAATATGATTTAGTTGAAATGACTATAAACTTGTCGTCATATTTATAAAAAAACCAGCATGCAATTGAATTGTAATTGAAAATACTAACAAAAATGTCTAACACAATTTTTGTTAAAAATAAAAAGCGTGTGTGTATGAATTTTTTTCTTTGACACACTAAACTCTCAAAAATTATTGAGTTAAGTCACTGTGACTGAATGACTGAGTAACTGACTGATATGACTTAACAACTAATCGTTGTTTGGACTAATACTACCTTAAAGCTTTAATTTCAACATTTTTTCCACCATTTAACTCTATAAGTATAGAATGTTGGAATTAATGAAATACAATCATTGAGTTTTGAGCTTTAGACATTGCTGGTTTTTGCTGTGGTTACAGTTCATCAAAATGTTGTTGGTTTTTCAAGCTGACAACTGCAACCAATCATTGATTTTGCAAAACAAAAAAAAAATCAAAATTTTATTGAAGTTTGAATGAAAACTCAAGATATTTTACTATTTATCATATGTTAGCAAATTGCAATTGAAAAAAATTATTGAATACAATATAAATTATGATTTTGTGTTAAATATTGCTTAAAAAAGCCTCGAAAATAAAATGTTAGTTGAATTTCATAATTAAATTTAAAATTTGCTAACGATGGTTTTAAATAATTCAATAAAGTTCCGATTTAGCTTATTATTTACACTTAGATGTTCAAATTGAACTTGTTGCTGAATCAAATAATGTGCAACTCAGACAATAATTTCGTAAGCGTTTTTAGACTTTTTGAAGCACCTTCAAATTGGACTTTTAACATTTTGCTTCATTAAATCGGGAGTCTTTTTAACTGGCCATTTTCTTATGAGTGTGCAATCAAAAATATTAGGTTTAAAACCGTACACATGTGGCAACCGATAAAAGCCAAAAATACATTTTCTTCAAATGTTGTATTGCCGATGTTGTGTTTTAAATCTGATGGTTGTTGGTGGAGGAGATGTTGTATTGCTGTTGTCATACAGTTGCAGGAGTCAATTTAAAATGCATTTTTCATGTTAAATGATATGATTGTTGTGCATAAAATCCAATACATACAGCAATCAATTGCCAAAGAAAATCGCTATATTTTCAAACTAACGAAGAAAAAAACGGAGAAAAAAACTATTGCTGTCAAAATGTCTGTTGTAGTTTATGGAAAAATAATGAAAAATGATAAATAAATTCAGAGATAACAAAAGGAAACAATAACTAAAAGAATTGTTTTAAAGAAAACGAAAAAAAAGTGTTGCTTAAAATTTGATAAAAAAAAATAAATTTAAACAATATTTTGCCTTAAAACTCCCACTCACAAATATATATTTGCAAAACAAAATTCAAAATTTCTTAAAAGAAGAATAAGAATAAATGTCAAACTAAATTAATAGTTTGGCAATAGTACAATGACCACTTAGTAAACAAAATCGAATAGCAAAAAAAAAAAACGCACACTAAACAAAATTTAAATTCTACTATAAAATATCTGTTGACTCAACAAGTGTTTTTTTCTTTAAGTTTGAACTGTTGCCACACATTTTTTGCTGTTGTTGTACTAGTACATGGCCAGACAGAAAATACCCCTTAGCGTCAAAACAATAAACAAAAAAATTGTATACAAAACTCAGACAAAAAAAAAAATGAAATAAAAATGCTACAAAATAAATAAACAATTTTTGTATTTGTTTAAAACCTATAATTATTTATTGTTTAAATAACATACATACTTAAAATAGACAAAAACAATATATAATTCAGGGTCATTTGTAGCATAAATTGTATTTAGAAAACTATAACAAATATTTTCTTATACTAAAAAGTTACACCACATTTATAATTGGTTTAAATGGTGACTATTCTGAACTTAGTTACAACTCTTTTTTATTTTTGAGATAGATAGATAGATAGATAGATAGATAGATAGATAGATAGATAGATAGATAGATAGATAGATAGATAGATAGATAGATAGATAGATAGATAGATAGATAGATAGATAGATAGATAGATAGATAGATAGATAGATAGATAGATAGATAGATAGATAGATAGATAGATAGATAGATAGATAGATAGATAGATAGATAGATAGATAGATAGATAGATAGATAGATAGATAGATAGATAGATAGATAGATAGATAGATAGACAGACATGCAGACAGACGGACAGACAGACAGATAGACAGACAGACAGACAGACAGACAGACAGACAGACAGACAGACAGACAGATAGATAGATAGATAGATAGATAGATATATAGATAGATAGATAGATAGATAGATAGATAGATAGATAGATAGATAGATAGATAGATAGATAGATAGATAGATAGATAGATAGATAGATAGATAGATAGATAGATAGATAGATTCAAGACTATTGATTGAACATAGACTGATCTATACTTAAGAATATTGATTGATCTGTAGTTGAGACAATAGATTGTTATATAATCATGACTATAATCAAAAGTATAGACCTATTATAGATCTTGTAATCCATCTATAATCTCAACACTTTATACTGATCTATAGATCAATACATAATCTTCGCTATCAATTGAGTACTGTACCAACAATGAACGACCTGTCCAGTTCACATGAGACTTACTTATAGATGCACAAGTAAGTACATACTTGACTAATTTGCATAAGAATATAGTTTCACATGCACTTGTGAACTAATTATATTGTCCAATACACAAAACACTAAGAACAAATTAAGACATCTTACGACATCTACACACATACATATGTATGTAAGTAAACACATAAATATTTCGAAAGAGCAAGAAAAAAAGTAAATAATATTAATATTTTTAACAAACACAAAAAGGGTGTAAAAATCATAAATTTCCATTAGAATGCATTTAAGTTAATAATAATCTTATGGGACAGTTTGTTCTATTAGGAATGACAGACTGATTTGCATATAAGACAATTATAACAATCATGACAATTACTTTAAATCATTTACTTGGTAATTTGAGACACACATACATATTTTGTTTAGTTACACTAGTAGGTATTTATTAATAAATTCATATTAATATGGGTCTTTAGTTATTGACCAACTTGTGTAAAGATAAATTTGAAAAAAAAAAGAAATATAAATATGAATGGTTGAATATTTATCATACATACTAATTTTGAATTCTTAAATAGTTAGTTACATGCTATTAATTATATTTTAGTTGTTGTTATATATTTAACATGACATGAGTTTTAACTTAAATACTTATGTTTAAGTAAAGAATTTTAAATTTAAATTTTTTTCTTTTTTAACTTTTCAACATTTCTTGGGACTTGTAAGGATTTGTGCAAATAACAAATCTAATTTGTGTTCAATTTTTTCTGAGGGGTTAAAAAAGTATAATTGGTTTTAGTTGTAGTTTAAAGATACCCTTTGGCAGAATATTTTAGAGCATATTTATACTTGCTGTTAAAAGAACTGACGCTGTGGCTGTAAACACCGACTGTTGTGAACAGTAAATTAAAGCAAAATTATTTATATTAATTTTCTATTTTTTAAATGGTAAGTTTGAAAGAATTTTACTGGTACTATTTTTGAACTAGAACTGAACTATTTTTGAACTAGAACTGAAATAGAACTGAACTAGAACTGAACTAGAACTGAACTTGAACTGAACTAGAACTGAACTAGAACTGAACTAGAACTGAACTAGAACTGAACTAGAACTGAACTAGAACTGAACTAGAACTGAACTAGAACTGAACTAGAACTGAACTAGAACTGAACTAGAACTGAACTAGAACTGAACTAGAACTGAACTAGAACTGAACTAGAACTGAACTAGAACTGAACTAGAACTGAACTAGAACTGAACTAGAACTGAACTAGAACTGAACTAGAACTGAACTAGAACTGAACTAGAACTGAACTAGAACTGAACTAGAACTGAACTAGAACTGAACTAGAACTGAACTAGAACTGAACTAGAACTGAACTAGAACTGAACTAGAACTTAACTAGAACTGAACTGGAACTTAACTAGAACTGAACTAGAACTGAACTAGAACTGAACTAGAACTGAACTAGAACTGAACTAGAACTGAACTAGAACTGAACTAGAACTGAACTAGAACTGAACTAGAACTGAACTAGAACTGAACTAGAACTGAACTAGAACTGAACTAGAACTGAACTAGAACTGAACTAGAACTGAACTAGAACTGAACTAGAACTGAACTAGAACTGAACTAGAACTGAACTAGAACTGAACTAGAACTGAACTAGAACTGAACTAGAACTGAACTAGAACTGAACTAGAACTGAACTAGAACTGAACTAGAACTGAACTAGAACTGAACTAGAACTGAACTAGAACTGAACTAGAACTGAGATAGATAGATAGATAGATAGATAGATAGATAGATAGATAGATAGATAGATAGATAGATAGATAGATAGATAGATAGATAGATAGATAGATAGATAGATAGATTCAAGACTATTGATTGAACATAGACTGATCTATACTTAAGAATATTGATTGATCTGTAGTTGAGACAATAGATTGTTATATAATCATGACTATAATCAAAAGTATAGACCTATTATAGATCTTGTAATCCATCTATAATCTCAACACTTTATACTGATCTATAGATCAATACATAATCTTCGCTATCAATTGAGTACTGTACCAACAATGAACGACCTGTCCAGTTCACATGAGACTTACTTATAGATGCACAAGTAAGTACATACTTGACTAATTTGCATAAGAATATAGTTTCACATGCACTTGTGAACTAATTATATTGTCCAATACACAAAACACTAAGAACAAATTAAGACATCTTACGACATCTACACACATACATATGTATGTAAGTAAACACATAAATATTTCGAAAGAGCAAGAAAAAAAGTAAATAATATTAATATTTTTAACAAACACAAAAAGGGTGTAAAAATCATAAATTTCCATTAGAATGCATTTAAGTTAATAATAATCTTATGGGACAGTTTGTTCTATTAGGAATGACAGACTGATTTGCATATAAGACAATTATAACAATCATGACAATTACTTTAAATCATTTACTTGGTAATTTGAGACACACATACATATTTTGTTTAGTTACACTAGTAGGTATTTTAATAAATTCATATTAATATGGGTCTTTAGTTATTGACCAACTTGTGTAAAGATAAATTTGAAAAAAAAAGAAATATAAATATGAATGGTTGAATATTTATCATACATACTAATTTTGAATTCTTAAATAGTTAGTTACATGCTATTAATTATATTTTAGTTGTTGTTATATATTTAACATGACATGAGTTTTAACTTAAATACTTATGTTTAAGTAAAGAATTTTAAATTTAAATTTTTTTCTTTTTTAACTTTTCAACATTTCTTGGGACTTGTAAGGATTTGTGCAAATAACAAATCTAATTTGTGTTCAATTTTTTCTGAGGGGTTAAAAAAGTATAATTGGTTTTAGTTGTAGTTTAAAGATACCCTTTGGCAGAATATTTTAGAGCATATTTATACTTGCTGTTAAAAGAACTGACGCTGTGGCTGTAAACACCGACTGTTGTGAACAGTAAATTAAAGCAAAATTATTTATATTAATTTTCTATTTTTTAAATGGTAAGTTTGAAAGAATTTTACTGGTACTATTTTTGAACTAGAACTGAACTATTTTTGAACTAGAACTGAAATAGAACTGAACTAGAACTGAACTAGAACTGAACTTGAACTGAACTAGAACTGAACTAGAACTGAACTAGAACTGAACTAGAACTGAACTAGAACTGAACTAGAACTGAACTAAAACTGAACTAGAACTGAACTAGAACTGAACTAGAACTGAACTAGAACTGAACAAGAACTGAACTAGAACTGAACTAGAACTGAACTAGAACTGAACTAGAACTGAACTACAACTCAACTAGAACTGCAAAAAAGTCTATCTAGTGTAGGGTAATATAAACAAACACCCATTATTTCTAGATTTAAGTAAATTTTTGTGTTAAGTACTTCTTTGTTGCAAGGAGAGCGACCATCCTTTTGTTTTCAGATTAAGAAAGGAAAATAACAAAAAAAATTTAATTGCTGGGAAAATATCGAATACCTTAAGTCTTCGTTGTTGTTTACTCTTAGTAAACTTGTATATAAGCGAAAAAAGTTAAAAAGTAATCTCGAAGATAAACGTAAATACTCGTAAATTACAAAAAATCAGGCGTGCAATCATTACACACAAACAATTGCTCTGGCAAAACAAAAGCTACGAAAAGAAAAAACTGCAAATCTTTTCAAGAAATAAAGCCGCCAGAAGGCCTAAACTGTCACAATAAGCCGCTTCATATAACACACATATAGCAGAAGACATAAATGAAAAAAATTAGCTCAACTCGTCTTTAAAGTTTTGAAATAGTCTGTTCACATGAAAAGAGTTGTTAATGATTGTGTTGTATGTTGGAAAGTGGATGAATGCTGTGCTCCATTTTCCGACCAAGATATAAAACAATAACACATTTATTATTATGTTTTGTTTTATTTTATTGTTTCTTTATTGTAAATTGAAACAACTACTACTTAACAGCCAATCACAAAATCACCAACCAAGCCACCAAGCAAAAATAAAATTGACAAAATGAAATTCCAACACGTTTACTGACGATGATGATGATGATGTACGTATGGCTACTACTACATCGTTGGTTCTTACTTCATCCATTTGTCTTTTCATTCAAGTATTTGTTGTGGTTCTTGTATTATACCAATCTCTTTCATGGTATAAGATAATAAAGTAGAACTTTTTGTCTGAATGTGTGTTCTTTATTGGACCATAGTAAATCTTTACATTACAATATTATTCATCTTGTTTGACTGTCTGTTTGGCTTTCTGTCCTTCTGCATCAGGTGTATTATATAAATTTGTTGTTAAGTATGTAGTTTAAGAATCAGGGAATTAAAATTCTGATATCTTAAACTGTAAAAAAATGTTCGAAGCTTACTGCAATATGTTTTAGATTTGACTACTTCATAGATTACCTGTGATAGGTTTAGTATACAAACGATTTTATTTAAACTAACAAATTACTCATTATTATGCTAACATATGTTTATGTTATGTTTTATATATCGAATTCGTAAATAAAGTTCGCATTTAATTTATATAAAAAAATTCAATAAAATACAATTCTTTTAAACTACTGAAAAAACTATAATGTTGTTCTACATACTTATTTTACTCTAGTATTTTATCAATTTTCTTTCTACAATATTTATTTGTTGCTAGTAGCTATAAAAGGGATTTATCTGCCAGTTTATCATTAGCCAATACATTATTAACTTGTTTATTTGCTAATAAGCCGCAAAATTATATCCTTCTAGCTAAATCGGACAAAAAAAAAAACACTCTAGATCATTTAGTTACATAGCACAACACACGCACTCTTGGACTTGTATACTCACACTCAAACAACTGTGTTTGTTTGCTGCACACATGTCGACAACATGTAATAAACATTCGCCACAGCAACATTAAATACAGCAAAACAAATCTAAAGCAAAACAACTGCAGCCGGCCAGAAACAACAATGTAATCGATATGTTTCTGAGCGTACGCGCCTGCTCAGGGTTTTTATTTAAGCTTTAGGGGACCGACTCAGAATTATTGTAATTGAAAACTTGTAAAAACAAAATGTTTTCTTGTAATTACACTGGCATTAAGTGGGACGTGCGTAGTCATTTTTAATTGGATTATAATATATGAAATATTAAAATAAAAATACGTAATAAAAATAATAACAACTGCAACAAGTTACTTAATTTGTATGGAAAGTGTTGAAAATTGAATAGAGATTAACACGACTTTAGTTTAATACCTTGTGTGTGTCTTCACTAGATTATGACACAATTGGGCATATAGGGGTCTCATCCAATACATTGCAATGCAATAATTCAAAAGTTCTATGTATCTATGTATCTATATATCTATATATATCTGTATATCTATATATCCATATATCTATATAACTATCTATCTATCTATCTATCTATCTATCTATCTATCTATCTATCTATCTATCTATCTATCTATCTATCTATCTATCTATCTATCTATCTATCTATCTATCTATCTATCTGTCTGTCTATCTATCTATCTATCTATCTATCTATCTATCTATCTATCTATTTATCTATCTGTCTATCTTTCTATCGAAAATAATCATTATTAACTTCTCCATTATTCTTATCTTTTCAGGTTGTCCATCTACCACAAGTTCACATTGTTTACGCTGCAATAGCGAAGGTTGCATTAAATGTCCCATGTATCTGGTCACCGATACACGCCAGTGTGTTGAACATTGTCCAGCGGGCTATATAGATCAATGGTCGGCCCATACGGAATTTATGGGACGTGTTTGTGTTCCTACCGGTTATTCTGGTGCTTTAATGGCTGCTTTAGCTGGAATGTTTGGCGGTTTTCTCGTCTGTCTCTCTATACTTGCCGTTGCCGTAATGTTGGTGAAACGTCGAAGACGTCGCAAAACTATAAAACAAAAATTAATCAATGAACATACTATGGATCGTTCAGATTTCCTAAGACAGCTTAATGATATGAGACCAAATGCTGAATACTTTTTAGCCATGCTCAACGATACACGAAGACAAATACGTAAATTATATTTAGCCGGTGATGTAGCGGCTGCCAATTCTTATCGTCCTATTGTAAGAGATCTTGCCCGAATTTTGATATTATTAAATCGTCCTATTGAACTAATACCAGCCGCTCCACATGACTGGAATCGTTTGTATGCTTGGTCAGAGCAGGTGCTCGAACGTTATAGGCCTCAGGTAGGCCAATTAATAGATTTCTTTCAAAATTCGAATGGCATCGATGTGGATGAATTCGAGGCCACCTCGGTTTATAGGCAAAAAATGAATGGTGGTGGTTTCTATAAACAATCTGCCTTGCAATCTTCTTCGAATCTTACCTCAGGTACGGGTACTACTAAGTCGCAAAAAATGCATTTATTTGGTTCTCTCATCAGTCTGCATGAATTTGAAGAACCCAGACCTTCGGATCCATTTGGTAGCAGTTTTAATACACTTAAAAGTGGCAATCTTATATCGGATCTCAATGCTAGTTCTCTATGGTTAGAGGATGAATTTTATAAATTAGGTTTTCGACCGCAAGATGAAATAACCACCGAGTTATAGATTCATATTATTTCAAACTGTGAAGTGTATATAAAGAAATTATTATTTAAGTTTATTATATTTGTTGTTTTTTTTTTTTTGTTATATTTTACCATAAAATTAAGACGCCAAGTATTATTGAAATTGTTGTCGGTCCAAAACTAAAACAAAGTGCTCAAATTTTATTTAAACAAATAGTGTAAATATTAAATTTAACTTAAAATTAAAATTACAAAAAACAAGAAAAAAGCGAACAAATCTAAATATGTAAATGTAAATTAATTAATTAATTTAGTTATAAAGCAATATTTATACAATAAGTGCCTTATTTTGTCTTCTTATTTTTTAGCAATTAAAATGTTTATGTTCATGTCTTCCTTATAATCTTTTTTTTTAAATAAAAAAATAACATTCCATGTTACAGCAAGAAATTCAATATTTTTTTTAATTTAACATTGTTCTTAGTATTACTATAAAACTCAATAACATAGCAAAACTAATTTAATACATAATAATATTAATAAAAATATAACATTTTGTTAAACTAGTCAATGTATCAACCATAAACACAAAACTCCTTTATTTTAAATTAAATACAAGTTTTAAAGAAATCCCGTAAAATATTAATTTAGGATTTTATGAAAATCATAAATTTAATATGTAAAATTCTATGTAATCCTGTATCTAATGTATTTAGTCCTGAATAAGTGCGATTTTGTCGATATAATTAGTTTAATATGAAAAATGAAAAATAAATATTTTTAATTTAAAATAAAACAAACAAAAAAATTTATTAAATCTGATTTTCTTTGTTGTAATTATAAAGGTAATTATTAGTTTATTTATACCCTACACCACTAAAGTGATCATCAGCATTTGTAGTGATGTTTGTTAAGTATACCAATCTGCACAGAATCCCTTTCTCAGTCGAGTAAGCTATGTCCGTCTGTGTGTCACTTTTGTAGAGTATGATGTTGTTGTTTTTGTTGTAACAGCTATGCAGCTGTTCCTGAGTTGACAATCTTTAGCAGATTGAGAATTGGGTCGTTCCCTATTTTCTTCTTCGCTCTGGTTATCCAACTCCGTTAGATCTAAACCCAGTAGACGAGCCGTATCCAACAGTTGAGTCCAAAGGGATTCAAGTTCCCTTTCTCAGTCGAGTAAGCTATGTCTGTGTGTCACTTTTGTAGAGTATGTTGTTGTTGTTTTTGTTGTAACAGCTAAACAACTGTTCCTGAGTTGACAGTCTTTAACCGATTGAGAATCGGGTCGTTTCCTATTTTCTTTTTCGCTCTGGTTATCCAACTCCTTAAGATCTAAGCCCAGTAGACGAGCCGCATCCAACAGTTGAATCCAAAGGGATTCAAGTTCCAACTGAGTTGAATTTGCCTTGCAGTTAAAAAGGTGTTGAACATTGTGTGGGTCTGTTCCACACGCAGGACAAAGATCTAGAATAGTGTCATTTATTCTCGACCAGTACGAGTTTAAACGGGTACACCATTCCGATGTAAGTTATGCCAATACCACTCTAGTACGACGTGGTAGGTTTCGTTCCTCGTTTGTAACGGGTGGAGGACGACCTCTCAGTATTATACTATTGCGGTGGGAATTGAAGGAGTCTTCCACCGCTTGTTGATGGATAGTATTCAAAGCTGGCCTGTATGAGCTTTCGTCCTCTATATTATCCAGGTATTCTTGGATGTCATTCTCATACATACAAAAGATTTTTCCTGACATGCCTAGAGGGGGCGGGGGTTCTAACTCCGTTAGATGTTGGTTCGGGTGACATCCCAGTAGGAACTGCTTAGACAGTATGATAATATGTTCCTTAAAATTTCCCTTGATACAGCTGTCGATGGGTTGACAATGTGCTTCCCTGAGGAAAAACTTGTGGTTGATATATCTATTAATGAGTTGACAATCTTTGGCCGATTAAGAATAGGGTCGCTTAGTAGCGGAGATCCAATTGTCATAGTAATGGGTATAGGGTATCATATAGTCCGCCATGCCCCAATTTAAATTCTTATGTGCTTTATATAAAAAGACATTGGACATTTAATTTCACTACGTAAAATGTTAATTTTTATACTTCCGCCCACTTTTTATTCAAATAATCATGGGCATGGCAAATGAAAACAGTTTTTACATTATGTTGTTGTTGTTTTAACAGTTCGACTGTGGCCGATAGTTCCTTTCTGAGGAAATAACCTAGCTGTCGCCAGGATGGCAATCTTTGCCCTAGTATGACTCGGGTCGTTCCGGAGCGTAGATCCAATTATCGTTTGAACGTGTACATGTACATTATGTTATTCATTTTCGTTAAAAGAAAAAATTTGGAAAAATCTCCTTAAACTAAGAAATTGTTAAAGAGTTTGTAAAATTGTCCAAAAACCGTCAGTAGTTTTCATGTTTTGTCTTTATTTGGAAAATTACAAAAACAAACACAATATCTATGTAAATTAACTCTACAGATATGACAACTTTAAAGTTTAGAATCTTAAAATATAAATAAAATTCAATCATTATTTTAAGTTTTAATTCAACATTTTTCTGTTGAAAAAAATACAAGTTTCATTTATTAAGTTTAATTTTATCAAAAATTACCACATGAGTTTTAGTTGTTATAAACACTGTTCCCATAAAATAGTTTAATTATTTTAAAGTTATAAAACAGTGTTTATTTTGTTTTTTTTAGCACAATTTCGATTATTAATAAGCATATCAAACTAAAGAACTAAAATACATTTTAAATGAATGAAAATATGATGTATAGAATAATTAAACGAAATGTCAATAATTGAAACAAAAAAGTAATATATATATCAAATTATATATCTGTAGAAGTAAATGAATTCATTGTTTAATCCGGTTGTAATTCTCTTTTACTAACCACAACATGTTCTTCGAATACAGTAAATAATGGTTCTTCTTTCACCTTTACCCAGTGTCATTCCTCATCTGTTTTCATATCCATCTGCTCTAGATAAACGGTTTCGTCAAATTGTTTTTCATTAACCAAAGCCGATAGTTCAGCAGCAGTATATCCAATCAATAGCTTTAAATCGCAATCGAATTTATAGGCGAAACGTTTACCAGACACTTTAGAAATCATATCACCATCATAGTAATAGCGTAAAGCTCTTGAAAGTTTTTCATAATTCATAGCTGGTTTATTTTTCTTTTCGCCCCACAAACGTGCCACACGTTCAGGATCGGACAGCTTAAATTCACCATCATTGCCGACCCACTGTATAATGTCGACATGTTCACGATCTGTTAAAATTTCCAAAAGAAATTGCCACAGCTGCACTTGGCCATTGTTGCCGGAACCAACTCCATAAGAGTTATGTGTCAGAACACTAGACGAACTGAGATTGTGTGCAGCAGCATTAAGGGTTTCATGTAAAATTGCTGAAAAAAAATTCAAATTTTTGAATTTGTTTCATTTTTATTAAAACGCATTACTTACCTTCCTTTTTCAAATTATGGAATGTTTTACGCATAATTTTGGGTTCTCTGGCAACGGGCGGCACTATGTTTAAGGTTATTGGTTCTGGAAGTGGTCTCTTGACAGCCGGCTTTTGTTCAATTTCTGCTGCCTTATGTACTACCGATACAAATTTACATTCCTTTAGTAATTGTAGATGAGTCCAAAAAATATTACCAGGATCTTTAGGAACTTTTTTGCGAAAATCTTCATGTGTCAAGGCACACAATTGTTTTCCACTTATAGCCCAGTCACTGATATTAACATCGCACTGTAAATAGAAATAATAAATTGTGTATTTTCTAGAAATATTGTAATGTTTAATAAGAAGAAAAGAAAGGTTAAAAAACAATATTTTTTTTAGGAAAATGTCTAAAAAATTGAATAATTCACAATAGTGGGTCTATTGCTAAACAAAATTTAAAGAATTTATTCTTAATTCAACAATTTGTTGATTTTTCAATAAAATTAGTTAATTTTTAAGCTTAATTATCGTTTGTTTTAATTTGTGTCATATTAAGAATAAAACTTACCAATTCAAATTCACGTACAGCCCATTGAAACCAATATTTCACTTGAGCAGCTGTCCATTCTGTGGGATTCTCTGGAATTTTAAGTCTTAGCTGTTCCTTGCGAAATTTACTATCTAGAACCCAATTTAAACAAGGTTTGTCACTCTGCGCAGCAGTGGCAGGCGAAGTAAGAGTTAATTCCCGTTTTAATTTTTTGGGCTTAGATTCCTCAACGGTTTCTACTTGTGAATCATTACGCATAGCATTTTCATCATCAGTAGAGGCATCGGTTTTGTAGGCTTCTTCTGCAGCTAAGGCAGCTAAAATTTTTAAAAACAAAATTGTATAAAATAAAATTGCAATTAGCGACATAAAACTTCTCACCTAAAGCATCTTCTGTGGGTTTTAAAACATCCAAAATGTTGATGCGTTTAATAATGTATTTAATTTCTACGTTGATTTGCACCAAACCTTCTCCTTTGACACATTGATCTACCAAATTTTTATGCGGTTCAAGCTGAAATCAGATCACAAATGAAACAACATTTAGATAAATATGCCACGGGCTTTTTACACTTACCTCTTGAGCATCTTGCAACCAAAACTCATAGCCCTGAAGACTAAGGCCAACTTTTTTCTCCAAAAGTTTTCTACAACAAAGAAATAGCAAAGAATATCAAGCTTTTTTATTCTAAATAACAAAAATTCTTTGTTTAAACTACTTACTGCAGCGTCCGTAATGGTTCCCGTATATCCATATGCATAATAATTTCATTATCTACGGCTACATTAGAGTTGCTATCATCCTGATTGGTCATATATAAATCTCCCTGTTGAAACAGCTCACTAGACATCATACCCTCTGTAAATAAAAACAAAATACAATTTTGAAATAATTTCATGATTTCCTCCTGGATATTATCATAAAATTAGTGACTTCCGGGCGCATCTCACCTAAATCACCGCCACTGCCTAAACGCTGTATCAATTCTTCCGAAAGTTGTGTTAAATCGTTTGTCTCCATTTTATAACTTGAGCTTTCTATTAATACTCCATTAAAACATTAATTGTTGTTTATTATTTTTATTATTTATTTAATTTTATACATAATTTTACCAACAAATCTGTATTTTGTTTTTCTTTTTTACGCAGAATATAAAAAAAATGCACGCAACAATTAATTCACACGGTTGTATAAAATAGTTCTTATAACGGCGACGCCGTTAATATTGAATATTTCGGCGGCGGCTTAAAATTGTTAAAAAAAAGTATTTAAACGTGTCTGTTGCTCACATTCAAAGAAAATTTCATATATATTTTAAATAAAATTAATATATTCAATATTTGACTATACAATAAATTAAAGAAAAGTCGGATGTGGACGACCTTATAAAAGCCTACACCAGTAAATAGCAGTTGATTACACTAATTTCTAATTGACTTGTAAAATATGAGCCTAGTATGACATTTCGATTGATATTTTAATTGTGAAGACAATATTCAAATAGAAAATTTTAAAATGTACCACCTGCATGAGATGATGGTATCGGGAATTGTGGGAATATGTAAATATTTATATTAGAAAAAAAGTACTTATGTTATTTTGTGTTTCTATATCACCCTGTTGTGGTGGTACTTAATACTACAACTCTGTACAATTGGCCGCAAATAGCTACTATGTTTTGTTTACTTTTTTTTATAACGGAAGTGAAAAATGAAAATAAAACAGTCAGAATTTGTTGAAAAAGTGAAAAATTTACAAAAATTAAATAAATGTTAAATAAATAATATTTTACAATAGCGAAATAAAAATTAAAAATGTCTAGTTGCTTAGATTGTTGTGAATAAAAGAAATTAAAGTAAAATATGTAATCAACAAATGGACATGGCTGGTGATGAATGTGAATATAATTTTGATATAAAAAGTTTATTGAAAGTAAAATTACTTTATTTTATGATTATAATTATATGTTTTCAGTAAAAACAGTACGTCTTCATGGGAAATGGCCAAGATGTATTCGCGTGAAAGGGTAAGTTAGTACTTAGAAAGATAAGTTCACAGTCACAAGAAACAATATCTCAATAAAAACGAATGCCATTCCATTTAATTGAAAGTGTCAACTTAGAATCTAAGTTCACACTTTTTAAGTCTTAGATACATATAGAGAACTTAAACAAATGACTATCGATACCTATTAACTGTAGGCAGAACTTCAAGATGAGCAGGTGAGATTATCGATTTAAAATGAATTCTGAAAACATGATGGAATTCAAATGGTTTGAGATCGAGGACTGACATTTTCGCCAAACAAATTATTATTGATTTAAGTTCTTTTCTGTTGAAATATGGTCTAATTTTACATTCAAAAAGCTCCAAAATGCAATTTAAAAAGTTGTTAATGAAATTAAAATAAACAACTTATTCACGATATAAAATGTACTAGTTATCTCTTTAACGTATAGATGATACTGGTGTCCTAAAATTTTTTCACATTTTTTTCGATTTAGAACGTTATTTTGAGTTCAGAACTACAGTAAATGGTTATTTCCTAAGAAAATAAGTTATTTTTTTATGAATTTGATGTCACTTTCGAAAACACTTTCCATTTTTCATCAAAGATGATCGATATACATCAAAATAAAAAGTCTATCGGTTTAGTTTTGTGCGTGAAAAGGTTGTTGTTGTTATACAACTTTTAAACCGGGGGTTCTGAATTTAAGTTCAAGCCAAGAAATTTGGCTACTTCAACTGATTAAGTCCATAAATCCATTGGGTTAAGTGAAGTCAGTCAGTCAGGTCAGTCTGGACAGTTGAATATGTATGTGGTGGTGTGGAACTCTGCCCACATGCTAGGCATATATTAGGGACCGCACGGTCTATGCGGGACCAGTAATCGTTGAGCCAGTTGCTCCATCCCGATCTCAGTTGTGTCAGAGCAACTCTTGTTTTCCGCAGCAGGTACTTCTCAATTTCTGCTATAGGCGGTGGGCTATATCCAAGCACGACATTCATGCAGTAACCTAAAACCGCTTTATTGAGCGTCTCTATGAATGTCGTTCAAAGCTACTGTATACGAATACTGATCTAAGGGAGAGCATCCAACTATGTAACGTTAAAGTTGGGATGACTCCTCCAGTGGCAGCATTTTGTCAGCTTTGAATATTTCTCCACTGGGAATCACTCAGCGAGGGAGACCACAATGGAGCATTATAATTGACCACTAACCGGCCGCTCCGCTCCGGAACGACCCGACTCTCAATCGGCCAAAGATTGTCAACTCAGCAACAGCTGTATAAACCGCAAGTTTTTTCCCCAGGGAAGAACATTCAGTAACAGCCAACCTGTTAGAACAACAACAACAACTAACAGGCCAATTGTTTTATAGGTAGCCAACAAGGTTTCTTTGTCCATTCCCCAAGTGCTGTCGGCTAGCGCTTTTAGGACCTTGTTTCAACTTTGCAATCTATGCGTAATTGCAGTGAAAAGGTTATAGGGATTGGTTAATAAATAACTCTATTACTGACTTTAAAATAACAGCAAAGAGATAAAATTCGACATAAAATCGACCGTTTATAAAAATAAGTTTTTTTTTAAAATTTTAAATTATTAAAATTTTATTACATTAAAACAAATTTCGTATATAATTTTAATTAAAAAGCACCAAAATAAAACAACTTATTGATAAAATGCTTTAAAAATGATATAAATTATAAACTACTAGCGATACTAATATAATTAAAAAGATACATACAATAATAAGGACACTTTTCGTTTTTTCTTTACATATTCTACTTAATAAAACAACAATAACAAAATACACATAAACATTTTACAAGTACATATTTACAAAATTCAATAGCTACATTTAAGTCCCTGTTGTTTCCTGTGGGTTATTTCGATTATTATTACTTTCTAATTTTGTGACCTGACCCCATTTGGCCAGTTTTGAACTGCCAAAAAGCCCATAAACAATAGCACCAAAAAGATAAGCAGTCATTAAGGAAGCCATAACCAAATTCCATTCAACTTTGGTGCCCTTAAAATAGAAATATAGAAATATGTATGTGAAAATTTATTTTTAAGGAATAATGTTGTAACACTTACATGACGCACTATTGTAGATATGCCTAGAGGTGCCAAAAATCCACTTGCTGTGGCCAAACAATTGGCTATACCTGTTATGAGGCCTGCAAATGCTGGTGCTACATACAATAGACTAGGCCAATAGACACCAGAAAATCCCATATCTGTGGTAATACCAATACAAACTGTAAATAAAACTACCATAACACGTTGATGACAGTTTGATATTATCATGCCAAAAATAAAGAGTATGGTAAAACAATTACCTAAAACCAAAAAAAAAAGAAAAATTATTTATTGACAAAATTATCAAGCCTATAATATCTTCAATGATTACATTTAAGATGTCTTAACAACTTACAAATTACATACACAATGCGTCTATATAGTGTTAGATTTAAATTTGGCCTTTTTTCTATGATGGTGCAAGAAGTAATGGTAACAGCTTTTGATATAAAGGCTCCCAAAAATGGAGCTGACGATATTAAACCCACCTAAAAGTACATTCAATTTTCATTATTTTTTTTTTTTTTTAATTTCAATACTTAAAGTGAGAACTTACCAAATCCAAAGGTAAACCCATGGCTTCATTAAAAAATCTAGGTATCAAGAGTGTAAAAACCATGACACCATAAGTATGAAAAATATGAGTAAATATAAAAGCATATACTGGCACTGAGGTTAAAATCGATTTCCAGGGTACTCCGGTAGTAGATTTTTCTATATGATTAGCTTTCAAATAATCATACTCATCCTTCGACAAACGTGGATGATCCTCTAAGGTGCTAAATACCAGCCACTGGCAGCAGATACCAAATATTAATGAAACACTGCCAACAGCATAAAAAGCCAATTCCCAACCAAATTTGCACAAAAAGCTAGAGATGGGAAATACTAATAAAGCACCCACAGAATAGCCACCATAAGCGAAGGATAAAAAGGCAGTACGTTCATTGGGATGAGCCCATGTGGAGAATAATTGATAGAGGGCAGGATTGCCACAACCCTAAAAAACATTAATATGTTGTTTAACTTTCTTTTTTAATTAAAATTTAAAATTTTGTAAATATTCTTACCGCTATAAGACCCTGTATTATACGTATTACCACTGCTCCCATATAGCTTCTTTGAGCAAAAAATGGTATTAGCATAAAGATAATTGCTTGAACTGTTATGGAGTGTACAAACAAAAGTTTACCACCAAATTTGTCCGCCAATCGCCCAGCAACTGGCAGTGTTACTAGATACCCATAATAGAATGTGCCCAATAAAGCAAATTCTTGAGACCTTGACCATAATAAAGTGCCAGACTAAAAAAAAAATAATGTATTAAAAAAAACAGAAAATTTTTTTTCCATTAATTTGATTTATATTTTGAACAAAAGAGTTTCTATAAACAGATTGTCTCCATTATTAAGAGAGAAGTTTTCGTTACAAAATATTCTTTTAATTATGGAAAATGTTTAGCGCAATTATTAAGAGAGAAACTTTTCATCACAATTATTGAGAGATATGTTTTTTATAGAAAACTTACGTTAAACTAAAAACTTGTGAGAAGTTTTTTCAGAGAAAACTATTGAATAGTAAAGTTATGAATGATTTCATCTGAATTATTAGGAGAGAAATTTTTGATAGAAAACTAACTTTAATAAAAAAATTAACAAAAGAAAACTTAAATTTTAGGCTGATTTCGTTCTCATTTGTTCAGTTTAGTAAATGAGACTAATATTTATTTCATTCAAAACTTTCTAAAGAATTTTTTCATCTCAATTAGCGGGAGATTAAATTTCTAAAGAAAACTTACTTTAATCTAAAAATTTTTGAGAGAAATTTATGAGGATAAAAATTATTCACTATTTTTGCTAAATAGCAAGTAAATGTGGTTAATTTCTTAGGGCCAATCTTTGATTGAAGGATTAGGAATTAAATTTGAACTAATCCCCTAAAGTTGTTTTTGAATACTCAATCAACTAACTTTGTTTACTAGTTTAAGCGCTCAATGGAGGTGGTTTAAACTTGAGTAAGAAATACAAAAGTAAAAGCAGCTGATGCCAAAAAAGTTAATAAAATTTTTATTACATTAAACAAAAGGGGTTTACCTTTGGAATCAATTTATTTTCAGATTTACTAATCTGATAATCAATTGACATTTAATTGTTAACTCAAAAACTCGCTCTAAATGTGATTGATTTATTAGGGCAAATCTTTGGTTGAAGTATTAGGGATTAAATTAAAATTAATCCTCGAAAGTTGATTTTTGAATACTTAATCAGCTAAATTAGTTTGCTAGTTTTAGCGCCCAATGCAGATGGTTTAAACTTGAGCAAGAAATGCAAATGTGTAAACCAAAAATATTAGTAAAATTTTTATTAAAATAAACATGAAAATGTTTGATTTATCGATTAGTATAAATTATAATAAGTTCTAAGTATATATTTTGTTTAAAATTTAAGATTTCATATTACATTTAAAATTGTCTTCTTCTTTTTTATAAAACATGCATTGTTTTGATAACAAAAAGTGACGTTTTCTGCTGTTTTATATGGCAACACTGCGAAGTTTAATCTTGTACTCAAAAACATCAATGGGAATTAACTTTAGAATTAATTTATTTTCAGATTTATTAATCTGATTATCAATTGTCATTTGATTGTGAACTCAAAAACCCGCTCTTAGTTTTTATTTGTTCAGTTTAGTAAACGAGATTCATAACTTTTGTCACTTTTGTGTTTTTTTTGCACAATTTGTGAATGGTTTTATAAAAAACCATCGCAAATACATATTTTTTTTTCTTGGAAATCATATTTTAAAATTATTGTACCGACTTAAGTTATTCCACCATATTCATAAATGCCTTTAAAAGTTATTAATGGTTTATTGTACGAATTTTGTATTTAAAATGTAAGCGATTAATAGCTTTATTAATACAGGGGATTATCTATAACTGTTGATTAACAGCATTTCTCAACTAAAGCGTTAAGAAATGCGAAATTGAAAGTTATTTGTTCTTAAATGATTCCGCATATGTATAAATTTGCCTAAAAATCCATTCAGGCGACAACTTACTCTTTCAATTGTTGTCCCATTTCCACTGTCAATGGGACTACAACTGTTTTCATCCGTTTTAACACTATACTCTGTGGAATTTTCTACTTCTCTTTGCTGGTGCTTCACCATACACAAAATAACAAAATTTAGGGTATTTCGTAAACACAACTGAACGACCATGGCCAAAAAGGCACAAATGGTGTAGGTCAATCTGGCAGAGCCCCATAATGGGGGTGTTTTAGTAATTGCAACCGTATCAGCAATGCCATCGAAATTTGTTGGTGTATCAGTTTTAGCCATTAAAAAAAAATACACAATAAAACAACAACAAACTTAAGTAATTAAAAACATTAAAATCAAAATACTGAATTAAAATTTGATTAGAGTATTGGCAAACTTAAGTTCAGACACACGCACACGCACTCTCCAACACAAGTCACTTAGTTTTGGATTTAATAAATTTTATTACAATTTTTTTGTTTATTCATTTAAATTCTGTTGTTTAATCTCTCAAATTCCCTGGCGCACTAATTGAAACTGAAACTAAAGTAATTGACAGAAATTGAGAAAATATTATAATTTTTTTTTGTAATATTGTTTTCATTGTTGTTGTTGTGGTATTTTGAGTGTAATATTGATGAATTAAACCGTTACAATTATAATAAAAATAAAAAGAGACCGAAGCAACCAACAATAAATAAAACCACATAAAGAATTAGCAACAAAAAAACCCGTGTAAAGCATATTAAAAGCAACACCTAATAATTGTAATATTTAATTTTATACAATTTGCATTTTAAACTTAAAGAAATTCAATTTTGTCACGATTCTTACATACTTGTTGTAGTAGTTGTTGTTGCGCCTGCTGTAACAAGTACTCAATTTGTTTTTATTTAGAACGAAAAGAAACTAAACAAAAACCTTTTAAAAAAATATATAAAATTATTTTGTGCTAAGAAGAGGAAATTATCAGCCTCTCAAATTTGTTTTTGGAGGGGCTTTTAAATATTTTATAAATTACTTTGAATACTATTTTTAAACAAACTTACGTTAGTATTTTAGCTTTAAAATATTTGTTTTTTCTTTAATTAATTTTCTGTACATTCGTATTAAAAAATATTGCTAATCTGCTGTGCGCTATTTTAAGTTTGTCATTTGAGTTGTAACAATTTAAAACAGTTTATGCTTGTGGATTTTTTGGATGTATAAAATTATCTGTGAAATTTTACTTAATTTGGTGGAAAGTCAAATTTATCCCAGCAAAAAATTTCATGACGCGGATGTTGTTTACTTAGAGCTGCAAGTGAAGAACATTATCTTTGTAGATTATGTGTTTATTCTACAATTTCGAATAATCGAACCAATGCAAATACAATGATTCAAAAACGATGTTTTGTTGGTTATTTTAATAACTTTAAAGGAAATATTAAAATAAATATGAATATATAAAACTAGCAATACACAGTGTACTTTGCTTCCCTAAAAGTAATGTAAATAGAAAACACTACGATTTTAATGATTTTATTTCTATCTATCCAAGTCACACATTGAAAGTCGCCTCGTTATTCTCTAAATGTTCTTCATGTAAAATTTGAAGATTCTAGCTCTAGTAGTTTCCTCGGATGAAAGTCCGCTCTTTTTCCTAGCACTAATGGATTCTCAGGTATACAAATTTTTCTATTGAACTCATGAGGGTGCTTGAAGACTCCCCAATAAAAGTCTTCCCTTTTCTTCCAAAATATTCAGATAAATATTAAAGTTTTTCATGCAAAATTTGAAGAAGCTAGCTCTACGAGTTTCTCAGATAAACGAATTTTTCTATATTTTTATTATATGTGCGGTGCAACGCCCCCATTGGTAACCAAATTATTACCCAAAATGTTTATATGAATGTTAAAGTTCTTCGAGCTAAATTTAAAAATTCTAGTCATATTGAAAATAAAGTGATTCCGATTTTTAATTCCGAAATTTGAGAACTATACTTTCTCAGACACACTGATTTAATATTTTCTTCAAATGGAAGGTGCCATGCCCACTATAGCCATTCCGTCCATTTTCTCCAAAAAAAAAATTCTCATGGACTCTAAGTTTCTGAGATATACGACTATGCTTGTTTTGAAAGTGGACGTGGCACTTTGCCCTCTTGAAATCATGAAGTAAAAAGTAGCCTATAATTTCTTATAAACATACAGAAACACGCATTGTGAAAATTTCAGAAGAATCGGTCCAAACGTTTAGCTGCCTATAAAGTCCAAACACGCATTCATTTTTATATATAAATAATATCAATAACACAGGCCAACAATGAAAAATCTGTTTAGTGTGCTGATTTCAAATATGAAAATAAAAAT
Organism: Lucilia cuprina; assembly: GCF_022045245.1. Classification (NCBI taxonomy): domain Eukaryota; kingdom Metazoa; phylum Arthropoda; class Insecta; order Diptera; family Calliphoridae; genus Lucilia; species Lucilia cuprina. Next base: position 20,405,602 of record NC_060952.1, read on the forward strand.
GTCGTAAAACCCACCAATTTTTCACATTTTCTTCTTTTAGTCCTTTTGACTGTATATATACATGAGTCCCAAGTAAAAAATTCTGTAATTTCTCAGATGTTGCGAATAGTGGCTGTTTCTGCCTCATACCATATATTTAAAATTATAAAAATGCTTTCCTGAAAAATATCCAGTGATAGGACTACCTTTTTATTTTAAAGTAAATGATTGAAATATGTAATCAATTTAATATAAAACATAAAAATCCTTCAAAAATTTTACAATTTATTACAAATTCTTTTGATCATTTTGTGTCATAAAACATTCATTGGAAAAATACAAGGTTTTGTGAAATATTCTAATTAAACTATCCTTCAGGAAATGGAACTAGGACCAAACTAGTATTTAACTAGTACCAAAATCACCAGTACTAGTTCCCAACTGTAAACTTTCCTATACCATCATAATGCTCAAATTAACATTGAGTGTGTTTGAAGAATTACTAGGACCATTAGTTTTAGACTGATACTAGTACACTTGGACCTAATTGGGTTCTTTTGAACTGGTATGATACTACTTCTGATATTCATAAAAAGTCGCCATAATTGATGGTTTTACTCTTTTGCAATCCTCCTGCACAATTCCGAGTGAAAAATACTTCACAACAATTTTTTTATACGATTTTATTTCTAAAGATAAAAAATGCTAAAAACATGTAAATACATTTACCTAACAATTCAATATGAGAGTTTGAAGAAATTCTGGTTCTATCTGATTTTATTGTGTCCAAAAATTCCATTTCGTTATAAAAACGTACGTACAGCAAGATGAAACAAATACTAAACTTATTGCAGTTTTTATATTTAATTGACGTACTTACATTGGGATTTGCTTGCAATTGGACCTAAATTTGCATGCACTATTTATTCTCTCATTTGAAGGAATATATTTGAAAATATCGTTTTTATGCAAAATTTTTCAAAATTATATTTTAATAATTTAAAAAAATTAATATATTCCAACACATGTCAAACGAAAATTAGTCCACAAGTGGCGCTATTCAACTACTTTTAATTCTAGTATTTTTCATATAAACTCTATAACTAGAACAACAGGCACTAGAACCCAATTTATACTATTACTAGAACAACAGACACTAGTAAAAATTGGGTTCTAGTGTCTGTTGTTCTAGTAATGTACTAGTGGCATTAAGACAATTATCGCTTCATTTCCTGCAGGGATATCATTACGTTAAATATATTCGTATTAACTAAAATGTGAATTTTTATCCACATTAGATAGCGTAAACCATATTTAGAATATATTCATAAATGGGAAACCCTTCAGATTGCAGTTTCATAGTGTAATATTTTTTTGTTTTAAACCGATTTAAATGAAACTAAATATATTTAAATGAAAAAATCAAACCTTAAACCTTATAAGTAAATAGTTATTTATTTATTTATTTTTCCATTATAATAAAATTACAAATTATATTCTAACTGCCGGTCCACACTAGGAAACTTTTTTTTTGGAAAACTCTCTCTCGGTACGGAGTTTCCTGTACTCGGAAACTTGTTTTATTTTGTTATTCTTCTCATTCGCACAACAACAAATCAATGCAATTAATACGTAATTTCTAAAGCAAAAGTTTCTATGTGTGGAAATTAAAAAAAAACATCAAAAGAGAATTAAGAAAATGTTTCTCTCTCAACAAAAGTTTCCTAGTGTGGACCAGGTCTAACCTAATTTGCGAATGACCATACGACAGTTGTAGGTTAGCAGATCAGAGCCTCTGGTGGGAATCGAACACACAACCTCCGAATTAAAGGCTAGAACACTACCACCTAACCTACTGAGCAACCTAAACTTTAATATATTTTTATAGTTATATAAAATGTCCATAATATATAAACATAATATTGAAATGGAAAAAACCGGTATTAGATTATGTTTCAGTTCAATTGCTTTTAGAAATTTTCTAAAAATCCTAATTTTGTAGGCATGTGTAATTCACACATGTTTTACTTTAAGTAAAATATTAAGTACACAAAGGAATGAACGCAATTTTATTATTCAATATTTAAATAGCTTTTTAAATAAATAATTAAATTCTCTCTTGCATAGACATGTGTACGCATATGTATGTAGCGTACATATATGCATTATTCAACTGCAATAGTCTGATCGCAAAAAAAGTCACTACTAATCCCCTGCCGCTTATATAATATACCGCTTCCATAGTTTATTAATTATATCAGCTTTAATGTTACTGGCGCATGCTGATAATGAAAATAAATAAAATCGAATGAAATCTAAATAATGTATTGAATACAGATTTGTAGCCCAAGAAGACCTTGTGTATGGATTACTGCGAATATATGTATATTTCAAACAATACAATTGCAATTCAAGATCAATTTATTATTATTACACTTGATTTTGATTTTATTTTTATAACAATGAAGAGGAGAAAAAAATATATAATCTTTTATTTATGACCCTAATGAATCTGTAATAATAAATTGTAATAAAATATAAATTTTATTACATTGTAAATATAATTGGATTATTAAACGTTACAACAAATTTAATACAAATTTTAAATGGAAAATATGTGTAAACTTATTGTAATTTATAAAAATATTTTGCTAAGAAATTATCATGAATAATTGTAGTAGTTGATCGTTACTTTGATACCTAGAATCATGTAAAGAATTTGTTTGTATGAAAATATATTTATTTTCATATGTATGCATATGATTCATTTACATTATCTGACCATTACATTTCGTGCGTATAATTTCTTATCATCCATTTATCAGAAAATTTTTAAACTGCAAATATATTTATACATGAATAGTAATTATATCCTACACCACTATTGTGGAAAAGGTATTTTAAATTTGTTCTGATATTGGCAACACCCAAATATATTGATCCTACACCCATATTAAACTTTACCAATCGGCCCGAATTACTTTCTTTTATCCAAATTTGATAAAATTTGGCACAAAAACGAATTCTATTGAAAATAGTTGAAATCGGTTTAATATTCATATAATCCCCATACAATTGTACCCCCGAAAAGTGTTTTTGGGCTCACAATTATATTAAATGTTCTATAATCTCTACTCTAGTTTTGTATAAATCTAATTTTCGGGTCTCATTTACGGGACCCATCTACCAAAATTTGCAAGGAAACGCCTTTGCCTCCTATTCCTCCTCTTTCAGAAAATATTTTTTTCTTTGTCAACAAATTATTATATTTCCGATAATTAGGTAGACCATTACCTCATATATGTTGTAGTTTTTTCTACTTGTTTTCCCTTTAATTTAGAAAATAACGATTCAATTTCACTTGATCATGCAGGCGGTAATAGGAAACCAGAACTGCTGGAATTTATAGCATGTTATTATGACATTAAAATTCTTAACATTTGGATAAAACTGATAAATATAAATACTTTCATAAACAAAATTTTATCTTATAAAAGGTGGGGTGGTTATTTGATAAACGTTTAATTGACATACTGAGTTAAAATACTAGGTGTTGCATACAAAATATTGAGATAATAACATTAAAAACATATCTTATTTAAAGTACTGTTGACGTATCACAACAGTATTTGATAGGCATGTATCACAACTATGTGTCTGAGGAGGAATACAAGAGTATGTCCTATGGATTACTTTTTATTTCACATTAATTCGTATTAATGTTCTCATTTAAGGAAATCTCAAAAATTCTACAAATTTTAGCTTATTGTTAAATTAAATTTCGGTTAAGAAACCTTCTATTTTTTCGATTGTCCACACGCATCTGATTTTTACGATTGATTGATTGCTTATAAACAACAACCAAACGTACATACTCAAATCCAAATATACAAATTGACAGTGACACTGTCAATGAGAAAACTATAAGAGATCACTTTTATGTCATAATAAAAACCGATATTTTGAGTGAAAACATAAAAGTTTGTTTTTCTCGAAAACTATAAGGGATACGGCAAAAACAAGCAAAATCTGTGACCACTTTTATTTCATAATAAAAACCGATATTTTGAGTGAAAACATAAAAGTCCGTTTTTCTCGAAAACTAAAGGAGATACAGCAAAAACAAGCGAAATCTGTGATCACTTATATTTCATAATAAAAAACGATATTTTGAGTGAAAACATATAAGTCCGTTTTTATCGAAAACAATAAGAGATACAGCAAAAACAACTAAAATCTGTGATCACTCTTATTTCATAAAAAAACCGTTATTTTGAGTGAAAACATAAAAGTAAGTTTTTCTCAAAAACTATAAGAGATACAGCAAACACAAGCAAAATCTGTGATCACTTTTATTTCATAATAAAAACTGATATTTTGAGTGCAAACATAAAAGCCCGTTTTTCTCGAAAACTATAAGAGATACAGCAAAAACAAGCAAAATCTGTGATGACTTTTATTTCATAATAAAGACCAATATTTTGAGTGAAAACATAAAAGTAAGTTTTTCTCAAAAACTATAAGAGATACAGCAAACACAAGCAAAATCTGTGATCACTTTTATTTCATAATAAAAACTGATATTTTGAGTGCAAACATAAAAGCCCGTTTTTCTCGAAAACTATAAGAGATACAGCAAAAACAAGCAAAATCTGTGATCACTTTTATTTTATACTAAAAACCGATATTTTTAGTGAAAACATAAAAGTCCGTTTTTCTCGAAAACTATAAGAGATACGCAAAAACAAGTGAAATCTGTGATCACTTTATTTCATAATAAAAACCGATATTTTGACTGAAAACATAAAAGTCCGTTTCTCTCAAAAACTATAAGAGATACCGCAAAAAGTCTGTGATCACTTTTATTTTATACTAAAAACCGCTATTTTGAGTGAAAACATAAAAGTCCGTTTTTCTAGAAAACAATAACAAATACAGCAAAAACAAGCGAAATCTGCGATCACTTTTATTTTATACTAAAAACCGATTTTTTGAGTGAAAACATAAAAGTCCGTTTTTCTCAAAAACTATAAGAGATACAGCAAAAACAAGCGAAATCTGTGATCATAATAAAAACCGATATTTGGAGTGAAAACATAAAAGTCCGTTTTTCTCGAAAACTATAAGAGATACAGCAAAAACAAGCGAAATCTGTAATCACTTTTACATCATAATAAAAACCGTTATTTTGAGTGAAAACAGAAAAGTCCATTTTTCTCAAAAACTATAAGAGATACAGCAAAAACAAGCAAAATCTGTGATCACTTTTATTTCATAATAAAAACCGATATTATGAGTGAAAACATAAAAGTCCGTTTTTCTCAAAAACTATAAGAGATACAGCAAAAACAAGCGAAATCTGTGATCTCTTTTACTTCATAATAAAAACCGATATTTGGAGTGAAAACATAAAAGTCCGTTTTTCTCGAAAACTATAAGAGATACAGCAAAAACAAGCAAAACCTGTGATCACTTTTATTTAATACTAAAAACATAAAAGTCCGTTTTTCTCGAAAACTATAAGAGATACAGCAAAAACAAGCGAAATCTGTGATCACTTTTATTTCATAATGTAAACCGATATTTTGAGTGAAAACATAAAAGGCAATTTTTCTCGAAAACTATAAGAGATACAGCAAAAACAAGCGAAATCTGTAATCACTTTTATTTCATAAGGCAAACCGATATTTTGAGTGAAAACATAAAAGTCCGTTTTTCTCGAAAACTATAAAGTCCGTTTTTTCTCGAAAACTATAAGAGATACAGCTAAAACAATTAAAATCTGTGATCACTTTTATTTTATACTAAAAACCGATATTTTGAGTGAAAACATAAAAGTCCGTTTTTCTCGAAAACTATAAGAGATACAGCAAAACCAAGAGAAATCTGTAATCACTTCTATTTCATACTAAAAACCGATAATTGGTGTGAAAACATAAATGTTAGTTTTTCTCGAAAACTATAAGAGATACAACAAAAACAAGCAAAACCTGTGATCACTTTTATTTAATGCTAAAAACCGATATTTTGAGTGAAAATATAAAAGTCCGTTTTTCTCGAAAACTATAAGAGATACAGCAAAACCAAGCGAAATCTGTGATCACTTCTATTTTATACTAAAAACTGATATTTTGAGTAAAAACATAAAAGTCCATTTTTCTCGAAAACTATAAGAAATACGGCAAAAACAAGCGAAATTTGTGATCACTTTTATTTCATAATAAAACCGATATTTTGAGTGAAAACTTAAAAGTCCGTTTTTTCGAAAACTATAAGAGATACAGCCAAAACAAGCGAAATCTGTGATCATAATAAAAACCGATATTTTGAGTGAAAACATAAAAGTCCGATTTTCTCGAAAACTATAAGAGATACAGCAAAACCAAGCGAAATCTGTGATCACTTTTATTTCATAATGCAAACCGATATTTTGACTGAAAACATAAAAGTCCGTTTTTCTCGAAAACTATAAGAGATACAGCAAAAACAAGCAAAATCTGTGATCACTCTTGTTTCATAATAAAAACCGATATTTTGAGTCCGTTTTTCTCAAAAACTATAAGAGATACAGCAAAACCAAGCGAAATCTGTGATCACTTTTATTTCATAATGCAAACCGGTATTTTGACTGAAAACATAAAAGTCCGTTTTTCTCGAAAACTATAAGAGATACAGCAAAAACAAGCGAAATCTGTGATCACTTTTATTTCATAATAAAAACCGATATTTTGAGTGAAAACATAAAAGTCCGTTTCTCTCAAAAACTATAGGAGATACAGCAAAAACAAGCGAAATCTTAGATCACTTTTATTTCATAATAAAAACCGATATTTTGAGTGAAAACATAAAAGTCCGTTTTTCTCGAAAATTATAAGAGATACTGCAAAAACAAGCGAAATCTGTGATCACTTTTATTTCATAAAAAACGATATTTTGAGCTAAAACATAAAAATCCGTTTTTCTCGAAAACTATAAGAGATACAGCAAAACCAAGCGAAATCTGTGATCACTTCTATTCCATACTAAAAACCGATATTTTGAGTGAAAACATAAAAGACCGTTTTTCTCGAAAACTATAAGAGATACAGCAAAACCAAGCGACATCTGTCATCACTTCTATTTCATACTAAAAACCGATATTTTGAGTGATAACATAACAGTCCGTTTTTCTCTAAAACTATAAGAGATACAGCAAAAACAAGCAAAATCTGTGATCACTTTTATTTTATACTAAAAACCAATGTTTTGAGTGAAAACATAAAAGTTCGTTTTTCTCGAAAACTATAAGAGATACAGCAAAACCAAGCGAAATCTGTGATCACTTCTATTTCATACTAAAAACCGATATTTTGAGTGAAAACATAAAAGTCCGTTTTTCTCGAAAACTATAAGAGATACAGCAAAAACAAGCAAAATCTGTGATCACTTTTATTTAATACTAAAAACCGATATTTTGAGTGAAAACATAAGAGTCAGTTTTTCTCGAAAATTATAAGAGATACAGCAAAAACAAGCAAAATCTGTGATCACTTTTTTTATACTAAAAACCGATATTTTGAGTGAAAACATAAAAGTCCGTTTTTCTCAAAACTATAAGAGATACAGCAAAACCAAGCGAAATCTGTGATCACTTCTATTTCATACTAAAAACTGATAGTTTTAGTGAAAATATAAAAGTCCGTTTTTCTCGAAAACTATAAGAGATACAGCAAAAACAAGCAATATCTGTGATCACTTTTATTTCATAATAAAAACCGATATTTTGAGTGAAAACATAAAAGTCCGATTTTCTCGAAAACTATAAGAGATACAGCAAAAACAAGCAATATCTGTGATCACTTTTATTTCATAATAAAAACCGATATTTTGAGTGAAAACATAAAAGTCCGTTTTTCTCGAAAACTATAAGAGATACAGCAAAAACAAGCAAAACCTGTGAACACTTTTATTTAATACTAAAAACCGATATTTTGAGTGAAAATATTAAAGTCCGTTTTTTTCGAAAACTAATAAAAATCTGTGATCACTTCTATTTCATACTAAAAACAGATATTTTGAGTGAAAACATAAAAGTCCGTTTTTCTCGAAAACTATAAGAGATACAGCAAAACCAAGCAAAATCTGTGATCACTTTTATTTCATAATAAAAACCGATATTTTGAGTGAAAACATAAAAGTCCGATTTTCTCGAAATCTATAAGAGATACAGCAAAAACAAGCAAAATCTGTGATCACTTTTGTTTCATAATAAAAACCGATATTTTGAACGAAAACATAAAAGTCCATTTTTCTCGAAAACTATAAGAGATACAGCAAAAACAAGCAAAATCTGTGATCACTTTTGTTTCATAATAAAAACCGATATTTTGAAAGAAAACATAAAAGTCCATTTTTCTCGAAAACTATAAGAGATACAGCAAAAACAAGCGAAATCTGTGATCACTTTTATTTCATAATGCAAACCGATATTTTGAGTGAAAACATAAAAGTCCGTTTTTCTCGAAAACTATAAGAGATGAAGCAAAAGCAAGCAAAATCTCTGATCACTTTTGTTTATTAATAAAAACCGATATTTTGAACGAAAACATAAAAGTCCGTTTCTCTCGAAAAATATAAGAGATACAGCAAAAACAAGCAAAATCTGTGATCACTTTTATTTCATAATAAAAACCGATATTTTGAGTGAAAACATAAAAGTCCGATTTTCTCGAAAACTATAAGAGATACAGCAAAAACAAGCAAAACCTGTGATCACTTTTATTTAATACTAAAAACCGATATTTTGAGTGAAAACATAAAAGTCCGTTTTTCTCGAAAACTATAAGAGATACAGCTAAAACTAGCAAAATCTGTGATCACTTTTATTTTATACTAAAAGCCGATATTTTGAGTGAAAACATAAAAGTCCGTTTTTCTCGAAAACTATAAGAGATACAGCGAAACCAAGCGAAATCTGTGATCACTTCTATTTCATACTAAAAACCGATATTTTGAGTGAAAACATAAAAGTCCGATTTTCTCGAAAACTATAAGAGATACAGCAAAAACAAGCAAAACCTGTGATCACTTTTATTTAATACTAAAAACCGATATTTTGAGTGAAAACATAAAAGTCCGTTTTTCTCGAAAACTATAAGAGATACAGCAAAAACAAGCAAAATCTGTGATCACTTTTATTTAGTACTAAAAACCGATATTTTGAGTGAAAACATAAAAGTCCGTTTTTCTCGAAAACTATAGGAGATACAGCAAAACCAAGCGAAATCTGTGATCACTTCTATTTCATACTAAAAACCGATATTTTGAGTGAAAACATAAAAGTCCGTTTTTCTCGAAAACTATAGGAGATACAGCAAAACCAAGCGAAATCTGTGATCACTTCTATTTCATACTAAAACCCGATATTTTGAGTGAAAACATAAAAGTCCGTTTTTCTCGAAAACTATAAGAGATACAGCAAAAACAAGCAAAATCTGTGATCACTTTTATTTAGTACTAAAAACCGATATTTTGAGTGAAAACATAAAAGTCCGTTTTTCTCGAAAACTATAAGAGATACAGCAAAAACAAGCTAAGCCTGTGATCACTTTTATTTAATACTAAAAACCGATATTTTGAGTGAAATCATAAAAGTCAGTTTTTTTCGAAAACTAATAAAAATCTGTGATCACTTCTATTTCATACTAAAAACAGATATTTTGAGTGAAAACATAAAAGTCCGTTTTTCTCGAAAACTATAAGAGATACAGCAAAACCAAGCGAAATCTGTGATCACTTCTATTTCATACTAAAAACTGATAGTTTGAGTGAAAATATAAAAGTCCGTTTTTCTCGAAAACTATAAGAGATACAGCAAAACGAAGCGAAATTTGTGATCACTTCTATTTCATACTAAAAACCGATATTTTGAGTGAAAACATAAAAGTCCGTTTTTCTCTAATATGTTGTTTCTGGGTAACGTGTGAGTAGTTTGAGTTAAAATTTTACTTGTATTTTGTATTTGTTACAATAACAAAATACAAGTAAAATTTGTACTCAAACGACTCGCTCGGTATCTAGAAACAGCACATAAAACTATAAGAGATACAGCAAAAACAAGCGAAATCTGTGATCACTTCTATTTCATAAAAAAACCGATATTTTGAGTGAAAACATAAAAGTCCGTTTTTCTCGAAAACTATAAAAGATACAGCTAAAACAAGCAAAATCTGTGATCACTTTTTTTTATACTAAAAACCGATATTTTGAGTGAAAACATAAAAGTCCGTTTTTCTCGAAAACTATAAGAGATACAGGAAAAACAAGCGAAACCTGTGATACAGCAAAAACAAACAAAATCTGTGATCACTTTTATTTCATACTAAAACCGATATTTTGAGTGAAAACATAAATGTCCGATTTTCCAAAAACTATATGAGTACAGCAAAAACAAGCATAATCTGTGATCACTGTCATTTCATACAAAAAACAGAAAATTATAAGAGATAGAGCAAAAAGCAAGCGAAATCTGTAATCACTTTCATTTCATACTAAGTACCGATATTTTGAGTGAAAACATAAAAGTGCGTTTTTCTCGAAAACTATAAGAGATACAGCAAAAACAAGCAAAATCTGTGATCACTTTTATTTCCTGCTAAAAACCGATATTTTGAGTGAAAACATAAAAGTCTGTTTTTATTTTTTTCATACTAAAAATCTTATATGTAACATTAATACTTTATAGTAGGGGCTCCTACCACGTACGTACATACAAAGTATATTATGGATTTGTGTAATTTTTGAAATAATATAGTTTGTCGTTTACTCACTTTTACTTAGTTAAGCAATTATTTAGTGATACAGTCAGTTAGTGTGACACTTTTCAAGTAAAAATTCTAAAAATAGATTTCATGTAAAAATCAACATATGGCTGATAATATTCATAATATACACACATACATAACTACATTTATTATTTCGTTTATTTTTGTTGCATTTTTCATTGTACATATGTATATATGTTCTATAATTTATATATTATTTATTTCATGGTTTTTGTTTTGGGTCTGTTTTCTTTACGCTTTTTTTATTATTCCTTTATGTATTAACTATTTTATTCTTGTATTTATAAATATTATAATAAATTATTAAATATTTGTCTATACGTTTGGATATAAATACATTTATTTGAACATACAATAGGTTGGCTTTGTAAAAGCGCTAAGTGACAGTTTTGAAAATATGGTGATAGTTTGACGATTTAAATATGTTAACTAGGAACTATTTATATAGATATATATTTGTTTTTTTTTTTTAATTTTTCCACTAGTCCTGATATCAATTCTATTGCCAACATTTTTTTTTTTTGGATTTTATGTTAGTCGACATTTTTAACCATTTTTTTTTCTAAAACTGCTTCCTCTAAGTCCGACAGTTCTTGACCGATATAGCTAAACATTTGCGTACTATCTAAAAGTACTAACCTTAACGGTTATTTAAATCATTTAAGTTTTTTCTCAATAGTTGGCTGACCGCTTTTATTGCACATTGTTAATTATTTAATGCAATATGTAGATAAAAAAATTATAAATAAGTTTTTATTTATAAACTATTAAATTTTAGAGACAGACTTAATCAATTGACTGCACTACACCAGCAATAATACACAAAAATACATACATTTTTAGCTGATTCCATTATATAGTTACTTATCTTTCTCAAGATAATCTGTGTTGTAATTAACAATTTTTTTTTAGTTCTGAACGATCTTAAACATATTTATAACATATAAGGTCATAGAAAACTAGGATCGGTTTTAGACTAAGAATTATTAGATTATAAAGTAGTACAAATACACCAGACATTTCTTTATTACTTCATCTATAGAAAAATTAAAAATGTTTTAATAGTTATTTAACTATTTCAATAACATTTGAAGTTGTTTGAAATATATCGATATGTCAATTCGAAAAAATTATCCTTCGCATGTATAAAATAAATTGAAAATGGAAATAAAAGTGTCTTTGGAGGGTAATTTCTTTATTTAGTTTCAAATAATAGATAATCTATAAAAATAATGGGATCTGTGTTTTTTTTTGCAATTGGAAATTGTTAATTTACTATAACAATATGTGTAATTTTTTCTTTAGTTGCGGTTAAAAATAATAGTATGTTTTTTTCACATGGCAATAATTTTAAATTGACGTCAATTTAAGTTATTAATAAATTTAATTAATTAACTAGACTTTAGACAAGAGAATATACTACAGTGTAGACAAGCGTATAGACTAGATTAAAGACTAGACTATAGACTAGACTATAGACTGGACTATAGACTAGACTATAGACTAGACTATAGACTAGACTATAGACTAGACTATAGACTAGACTATAGACTAGACTATAGACTAGACTATAGACTAGACTATAGACTAGACTATAGACTAGACTATAGACTAGACTATAGACTAGACTATAGACTAGACTATAGACTAGACAATAGACTAGACTATAGACTAGACTAAAGACTAGACTATAGACTAGACTACAGACTAGACTATAGACTCGACTATAGACTAGACTAGACTATAGGCTAGACTATTGATTAGACTATAAGCTAGACTATTGATTAGACTATAAGCTAGACTATTGATTAGACTATAGGCTAGACTATTGATTAGACTATAGACTAGACTATAGACTAGACTATAGATTTAACTATAGATTAAACTATAGACTTGACTGTAAACTAGACTGTAGACTAAACTCCAAAATATACTATAGCATAGACCATAGACTAAAGTCTAGTAGATTATACTATAATTAACTTTTTCTTGTCCATTCATATAAACTTGAATATTAAAACTTTGCTGTGTTGGACTGTGTAAAAGTTTTCCAAATAGAAACACAAAAAATAAACAACAGTTGTTCGAATGAAAACAAACAAATAAAAAAACAAGAACATCAACAGAAAACATTTCCCATTAGCAAAACCCTACATAGAAGTAGACAACAGAAAGCTAAACAATCATTTATCCAGATGTCAGTAATGATTGACCAGTTGTCATATTCATATTTCACATGAGACACATTCTTATGAAAATGTACAGGTAGAAAGACAAACACATTTAAATAGATACAATAACGTAAACACAGATACACTCGTAAATACAATGTTTAGATATTTTTCATTTATATTTGTCCTTAGAGTATTGAATTTGAATGGTGAACTACGTGCTTTTTTATTACTTCTTTTATATACATTTTTGTTTTTTTTCGGGTGAAGAATATTGTCTCTTGTTTTAGTATTTATTTTTTTTGTTTATTCTAGCACACCTGTGTATGGCTCTGTCTTCTGTCCATTTACTTATTATATCAGTTTTGAAAGTTTGTAAATGTATTTTCGTTTATACCATACATACATATTTCGAATTAAACACAACACGATTTTATTGAATTATTTTGTTATGTATTTGTTTTAGTTTGTTTTTTACTCATTTTCTGGTTGCCTTTAGTCTTCGAATGTCTGAATTCTGACTATTTTCTCTATTCCTGTAAATATAATATGTTTTTTATGTATTTGTTTGGAGTTTTAATAGTTTTTTTCTTTATTTGAAATATATTAAAAACAAATACGTTGTACTTTTTGTACAAGTTCTTAACAAAAAAGTACTTAAACTCGAAGAATTTTCAAAGACTATTTGTAAAAATTTCCAATTTCAGGTGTACCTTGTCTAGCTTTGTGATTTAGCTTTAGATTTTGAAAATTTAAAGAAAATATGGTTACAATTCATATTTTACTATAAGTAAATCATAATCCTTATGTCTTAAAATAAATCATGAACCACTCTGATGATTTGTACATATTAGTTCTGTGATACTCGTATATGAAATGTGGGGATTTTGTTCAAAATGAGTCTAATTTTAAAATAAAAAAAAATAAATAAATTAAATATTAAAATGAGCAACACGTGGTTCTTTGTAAGTTCCTTAAAAAGTACTTTTTTCTAGGTACATTTATACATTTGTAATTTAATTTCCTCGCAAACTATTATTAGTTCCGTTTCTATTTATTAGTTTTATTTTATTTTTTATTCGAAATTTTTGTCATGCATATTTGTGTAGGTGTAAATACAAGTATTAGTAATATTGTATATGTATGAATGTTATTGTCCCAGAGTGGTGGAATTTAATAGTGGCAAGAAGGAGGGAGAGGTTTGTATGTACATACACATGAATATATATAAAAGTTATTGTTTCTGTCCCCTGATATTTATTGACTTGATAGTTGGGTTTGGTTGTTATTTGCTGTCTCAGTATGGTTAGTGGTTTTAATTATGACTACTGCTGGTGGCTTTTACTTTGTGGCCATTTTAATTGACAATTAAAAAGAAAATAAAAATTAACCAAGGAAATTATTGTGGAACAAATACTAGGACATTCTTATGCCCTACATTTATAATCTATATTTGTTATACTATAAACAACAGCCTAAAATTCGTAAACGATTTTTTGTATAGCTCATGGCATTATTAATTGCATTATTTACCATTAATATCCTTTCACAAAACTAAAAAAATTTGCAGCATTCAAATATCGTTTATAAAACTCTTTTTCCTGCTAGTTGATTTCATTAAGGATATTTCTTGCATTTAACCACACCTACACATGTATATCGCTTATTTATTACAAGATTGACAAAAACCAAAAACAATTACTTTGAATGCTTAATGATTACATTTCATTACTTTTAAATAACTTTTGAACAAATAAACCGAGGAAAAACTTAACTTACTTGGTGAGCAGGCAAGTAATATTGAAGCAATGTGGAAGCACTTACTTTTATGGTGAATAACTGGTTTCAAATGTGCTTACCCGACTTTCCAAGATCTTAAATCTGGCTCTACAGTTATTTTTTTATTTATTAGTCATTGCGCTTAGTCAGTGCTCTATTAACAAGTTATTTTATAGTACTTTTTGAAACACAAACTTTGGATAGATGCTTTAGAAAATTAGACTGATTCTTTAGATAATTGGCATGACATTACCAGGTAATGTATTAAATAACTATATTATCTAGATTACTCATTTCCAAAATTTGAAGATTTTTTGCTAAGAAGGAATTCGAGGTTAATATGTTCCTTATCTACATGTATGGAAATCAAGTAATTAAAATGCTTTAATTTATTTATATAAAAGTATAAAAGTCTCTATTAAAACAGTAGGCAAGTACTTACCATAAACGTTTACAAGTAATTAGTAAAAGAAATCATTGTAAATTGTATAAAAAAAGTATACTACAAAAGCTTCAATACGAAACTAGAAGGTATTTATAAAACACATTATTAGTAAGACCTTATTAGATTACTTCTATGTAACCCGAGCAATTGGTGCAATTCATTGAGAAGTATGTTGTTAGGTAAGTGATTACAATTGAAAGTCATTACATAGTTTTTGCTGGGATTTTTCAAAAAATCTGAATTTAAGATTATGCCAGTCTAATAGTAGGATATTTTGTGTCATTGTATGACTTACTATTTTATGACTAAAACTTACGAACATGCTGCGTAGTTAAAAAAATGTACAAGTGGGGAAATAACAAATTGTAAGTACTATTAAAGTAGGTTTCTTGTAGACTTTTGACCCAATTTAAAAATAAAAAAATTAAAACTAAATGAAAGAAATGTCATCACAAGGTAAAAGGGAATTGAATTAATTTTGTAAGAAATATGAAAACACAGTTGGTGTTTTTATAAACTTATTTAACCAAAAATTGTTTTTTTTTTCATTGGAATAAAGTAAATTAAGATCTTAATTTGTAACATTTTTTTTTTTTCAATGAAGAGACCTCAAATGGGGAAATAAAGATGATTTTGTTTACTTATATTTATTTTTTATGTAAAAAGTCTTAACAGATGGCAGTGGCCTCGACAGTTTGTGGCCTTCGATAGGTAGTCTGGCGGTGGGTTCGATTCGACTTACTCATTGACATTTAACTCATTATTACTTACCACGTTCGCTAACACAGAAAGACTTCAGTAAGTTATTATTAAGTAAATACAGGACATAATCTAGTGTTTTGGTAAACATAAGACAAAATCTTATTTCAATAATAATTTGATTCGAATTTTTCTCTAATATCTTTTATTTCTAAATATTTCCCAATGCAAATTTTTACTAGGAAGTTGTTAAAGAAAACTTTAAATTATTTTCCAAAAACCTAAATAAAATATATTTAACTCAGTGGCCTCCGGTAGGTTAGTGGTTAGTGTTCTAGTCTGGTAGACCGGAGGTGGTGGGTTCGATTCCCACCCGTGGCTTTTTATTTCTCTTCATTTTTAAGTATTTTAATGTTTTTGTCCTAGTTTTTCTGCCTTCAAACCCTTGTAAATAAAAAATTCAGACTTTTACGGTATCGAATAAATACTGTATATCTAAGTTACTGGTATACTGTGTAAGTAGTTACAATAATAATAATAACAATAACAACCACAACTAATTCCAAATGTACTTGTAAATTGACTTCATATCCCAGCAAACATATTAACTACTAGCGGCCTTATTTATAATGAAAAACCAGCTGCTTACTTTTTTGTGTGTAAATTTCCATACGGGATATTTAACAGCTCATTAGCTAGTATAAGGCCACCGGTATCTTGATCTCAAAAATAAACCACATTCTTCCAATGACAAGATTTTATAATTTTTATTGGTTTTTCGACTTTTCTACATTTTTCATTTTTTTTTTTTTTTGGTTTACAAATTTTGTTTTGTTGCAATCACATATCTAGACATTGTTTCAATTTGTCGGTTTTCCATTAATTTGTTGCTGGGTTATATATACATATAAATAAATAAGTTTGTAAATGTGTATGAGTGTTATTTCCTTTTTCAATTGTTGAATCTACTAAAAAGTACTTGTGTTGAAATAGTTGAACTAAAGAAATCGAAAACAGCCTGTTGTTAGTGTTGAATTTTGGTAATAATCATTATACGAAAACTATAACAGCAACAACTACTTAGAGTAGTAAAGAGACTACGAGTACTCAAAAGGAACGAGTTGAAAAACTAACAAAATAGAAAATTTATAATAGAAAGAACAACAACAGTAAATATAACTTTGTAATATAATGCAAAACTGTGTTGGGCAATCTGTGGGCTAGGATAATGATTTCTTAATAATAAAAGATGTATGTGTGTATAAGTTTGTCACTGCATTTGAAATAACTATATTTAATATTCTTATACAAAATTGAAGAATTGAAGATCAGAATTCAATATTTAATACATTTTGAAAAAACTTATACAGCTTCACTTTTTTACCTTTAAGTAGAAGCTGACTAATGAATTACAAACTATTTTATAAAACACGTTATAAATAAGACGTTATTAAAGTACTTCTATGTAATCAGAATGATATGTAGTAGTCATTGAAATGTATGTTAATGGGTAAGTGGTTACAATTACAAGTCACTACCAAATATCTGCTATATTACCTATATTTTAAATTTTAAAATCACTTCTGCTTTAAGCAATAATAAAACAATATAAAGAAGCAAATTTAGAGCAGAAACAACATTTACCATATGTTGTTGTATGTTGTTGCTTTTTTCACTTTTGTCAAAACATGTACAAATATTTTCATTTTTTATAAAATTTTCAGAAGTTGTCTCGGATTTTTGCTCATATTTCTCTTACTAATTGACTGATTTTAAAGAGCAAACTTCTCGAAAGCATTACCCTAATGATAAAAACAGATAGATGGAAATAGCTTAATCGAATCCGCCTTCTATACACAGAGAGAAAAACAGAAAAAATACACACCTGGTACCAACTTGAAACCACATTTGTTAATATTTAGACAACGGATGTGTATACAATTTAGAATTCGACAACGAGTATTGTTATACGCATGTATATACATTGACAACGGATGTTATTGATAATTTTTAAACACTTTGGTGTAAATTTGGTACCAGGCATATACCAAATTTACATTAAACATTGTTGGAAAACATGATCCGTTTAGTAATCCTATCCTTCAATACATGGGATCATGTTACGGATTACGCAATCTCATAATTTAAAAAAGGGAGTAGTTTTGGGAGTACTCCGATGTAATGAATAGATGGTCTTCACCTAGGTCATCACAATGTTAAAAGGAATGTGTTTTTATCATATATTTGGATTAGTTTTAAACTAGTCCTAGTGTAGGATAATCCATGACTGTTTTTTGTATATAACATCATAAAATAAATTATCGTTAACATATCTAATTTATAATATAAAACAGTTTGTCTATTGTTTACAATACAACTTGCACGCATAATTAATTTATAATTCTTATTTATTAAATATTACGTATACGTAGTGTTTATTGGAATTGCGATTTTTAAACATTCAGCATTCAAATTTGTAATTGATTTTCTATTTTTTTTATTTTCTATTATAAAAAAGAAATATTTATGAAATTTTTTAAAATAAATTCGATTTAAAGGATAAAAAAAATTAAAAGATTCATTACAGTGGATCCTAGTTTAACATATTTGCTAAACATGTGTTTTTCCCATCCATGTATATAAATTATTAGCTATTGTTCTTAGCAAAATTTGCTTCAAATAGTTAAGATTATTAACTATTTCTTTAAACTTTTGGAAACAATATTAAAAAATTAAAAAAGTTCAACTTTTGTTTTACAATTTGAAATTTAGTTTTTTTTTTACTTTTTTCGAAATTTTTTATATTTGTTTTATATTTTTTATGTGAAGGTTGTCATTCTGTTTGTAATTTTCATAACAATTTTCTTACACTATAAAGTATATATATTCTGAATCCTTATGGACATGTCCGTCTATCTGTCTGTTGAAATCAGGTTTTTTTATTTCTGTACAGATCCAGAAAGTAGGTCGAAACATTATATTGTAAAGCAATGACAATCTCACAAAGGTGAGGGGTGCAAGTAAATAAGTTATTTCGTTGTTTAAGCACTATTTAGGTTGTTCACCTCAGAACCAACAAAATTGAGTATGATAAAATAAACTCTTGCTTCCTTTACAACGATATGAGTACAAGAAAACTGTTTTATACTTATGTATATTAAAAAAAATTGTTGGTTTATTCAATACAAACATGCATAAACAGTATAAGTATATAGTAAAACTTAGTTTAATGCATATATGGGCAATTTTTTAAATGTATTATATATGTACTATATGTATGCATGTTTGAAAATTATATTATTGCAGTTACGCCAAAGTTAATGTAATTATTTATCATTCGGTGTTTATTAAGAAAGAGTTTTAATGTGGTTAGAACTACGGTTAGAAATATATGTTTTGATATATTTATATATGTGCCCATAACTGGTTTATATATAAATTTCTATGTAAACAGTACAATAATCAAAATGCTATTGTTGTATATAATACGATTACACACATACTGACTGACAGACATTTGGACATACAAACTATAGTAGATATGGTAAAGATATTTTTCGATATAAAAAATATTAAGGTGAAAACAACAACATTGTATAGACTTACAAAAAAAGTATGTGAATGTCCGAAAGAACGAACGAACGAATAAATAATAAAGAGATAGATTTTATACTGGGTTGGTTGGATGGTGGTTCGTTAGTTGGTTGGCATGAGATTTGGTTTGTGGGTGGGTGTTTGTTTGGTTTACTGGATAGTATTGTCGTAGTATTAGTAATCGCTAAAGTAGATTGTAGGGTAGAATACCGCTATCAAGCAAATAATGTTTGGCGACATGTCAGTCGCTCTAAATGACTTTTTCGAAAAGGATGGAAATTTTCAAATAAAACGGTTAAAGTGCGCGCGGTTAAAAAAAAACTAATAAAACTATACAAATCATTCTAACAACAATTTAAATTTGTTATATGGAAAATATAGTTAAAAAGAACATATATTAAGGCAATAATTAAATAAAATTTTTGACAAAAAAATCAATTTTAAACTAAAGCAATAAAATTTTAATCCAAAACTACTGCAAATGAGAAAAATTTATAAAATTTTTAAATAAAATTAATAAAATTTTTAAATAAAATTAATAAAATTTTTAAATAAAGTAAATAATACTGTACAAATTCTTAGAAAACCCATACCATATAACAAAGAGTTTTAAAAGTAAAAAATATATGTATATAAAAAGGTTATTAAAGTTTTTCTTTTCCAAAACGCCATTAATTTTAATTAAATATATTTCAGTAACTGGGAGTGTTTGATTCTTAAATATATTTTTTTTTTTATAATTTTTGGAAAATTTAATGAGTATCGATTGAATACTATGAAAAAAAATAAATAAAATCTATTCATGTTTATTAATACAAAAACAAAATAGTATAACAACAAAAAACCTAACTATACAAAGCGAGTAGTAAAATTTAAATTGTGTTTGTGTGTGAGTATTTGTGAGCGGGTTTGTAAGCGAACGAGTGAGTGAATGTGTAAATGAAGAAAACCCATTACCAACAAACGAAAATAAAAAAAAAATATTAAAGAGGAAACGGAAGTGTAGATATTTGATCTTTACCATACACATATGGAAATGTAGAACTAGACATACATACACTTACTTATCCTAACAACAGCGTTAATGTATGAATTAAAAACTTAAAGAAATAGAAATATTTAAAATGTACTTTCTATTGTTAAAGTTGTTAAAGTTTTTCGTTTTTTATGAAAATTAAATATACTTGAACAAAGCAATTTATTTGGGGAGTTATTGTTGTAAACTTTTAGGGTATAAGCAAATTATTATATAATTAAAAAATTTCAAAATAATGTTCAAAGACAAATAAGATTGAAATATATTCATACATGTATATATGAAAATAATATATGATATATATGAAATTCTCCTTATTAGGTTCTTTGACGTTGTAGGCATGTGTAGGAAACTAAAGTGCTAAAATTTTAAAAAGTTTGTATAAGTTAGTTTGCTTCTATTAAACATATGTAATTATGCTGCAAATATGACATACATACATTGGGCCACGTTTGACCAAAATCCTCAGATAATATATCATGCAGAAAATATATTTCACAACTGGCTTCCAAGTAGTTGTTTTAAAAGAACCCTTAAACTATCCTGACTATATGATCCATTTAAGTTGTGAAAAATGTATTCCAAAAACTATATACCTGTACACATTGTTGGAGTACATGATCCGTTTAGTAGTTCTATGTAATGCAGGCATGGATCATATATAGTTTTTTAATACAACATGGTTCATAGCCTGCATTACATGGAATCATGTGGCGGATTACGCAATCCAATAATTTAAACAAGTAGTTTTGGGATTACTCCGATGTAATGAATGGATGGATGAACATCACAATGATAAATGGAATATGTGTTTTGGCAAAAATTTGGATTAGTTTTCAACCAGACCTACTTTCACAGTACTTTCAGGAGAACTCTTTATATGTGTGCGCAGAGTAGTCTCAATTTTAGCATGATGATCCATAACTATTGTTTTGTATATAACTTCATAAAATAAAACACTGATGACATATGTATCTGAGTTGCTTAATATAAAACAGTTTTGTCTATTGTTTGCAAGACAATTTATTGTACGTATAATTAATTTATAATTTATATTTATTAAATATTACGTATACGCAGTACTTATTGGAATTGCGATTTTTAACCATTCAGAATTAAAATTTTGAATTGAATTCCTCATTTTTTTATTTTCTATTATAAGAAAGAAATATTTTTAATATCCTTTAAAATAAATTTGATTTAATGGATAAAAAAATGAAAAGATTTATACCATTGGATCCTAATTTAACATTATTGCTAATGTTCAAAATAATTTTTGTAGTCCAGTGTTAAATTAAATCTCTAAATATCATATTATTCTTCGCTTGTTAATTATGTATTTTGTATATCCTCTTTTTGTATAATCAGTCAGTCAGTTTATTGCAGTCGTCTCAGTCAGTTAGTCTACGCATCATTAGTGCATAATAAATTGTTAATTGTACTTAGTCTAAAAATCAATTATCTGTGTTTCAATCTAATAGATCTAAAATCAATACAAGAAATTTTACGAACAGCTAATTTTTTCCAAATTGTTGAGATAACTATTTCATTGAACTTTTCGAAACAATATTAAAAAACATAAAAAATGTTTGACTTTTGTTTAACAATTTTAAGTTTAGTTTTATATTTTTTTATATTCTTCTACCCTTCGAAGTTGGTCATTCCGTTTGTAATTGTATACAATTGAATTTTCCGATCCTATAAAATATATATGTATATTCTGAATCCTTATTGATAGCGGAGTCGATTAAGCCATGTCTGTCTGTTCAGATCTGTTTTCTGAAGACCCCCAGATATCTTCAGGATCCAAATCCTTAATAATTCTATCAATCTTGCTTTCGAGAAATTTTATTATTAAAATCAGCAAAATTGGCCCATAAACATAGGAGATGTAAGCCAAAGTTCGAGACAACCTCTTAAAATTCCATTAAAAAATTAAATTTTGTTCTTGCTTTGATATTTGTGTATTCTGTTTCGTATGTTTGGATGTCTGTTGGTTTCATTTCGTTGGGTATTCTATTTTTGTTCGTATATGTATGTTTGGAAGTCTGCTTGTTGAATTGCTTTATGTATTTTGTTTGTTTTTTATGTATTTTAAGTATTTATCTGTTTTTTAAGTACATTATGGTGAAGGGTATATAAGATTCGGTACAGCCGAGTATAGCAGTCTTACTTGTTATTTTTTTGAATTTGAATATTGCTTGTAAGACAATTTACTGCACGTATGATTAATTTTTAATTCATATTTATTCCATATTACGTATACGTAGCGTTTATTACAATTACGATTTTTATTCATTCAGTAAAACAATGGCGGCAAGTTTTGATCTACTCGCACAACTCTGAATCTCTCACAATATTTGAGGAAAAGAGGATCAGGTCTCCCGAACTCCAACATTTTTTTATGTTTTTTAAAAATTTTCCCCGAAATATTGAAAAAAAAATCTATCTAAAAGTTGGTAGAGAGATTTTCATATTTGGTCGAATTTAACTTATTATTTTCTCAATTCTGAGACAGTAGGTAGTGTCGATAATGAACCGATCCTCCAAAAAGTTCAAGTCTCTATATGGGGGATATGCAAAACCTAGACTGATTTTGCCAATTATGGAATCTAATAAGTATCTACATATATATATTTAGACGAATGACAAGAAACAAGAAACTCATTAAGTTCTAAAACGATTTTGTTGAAAAATTGTGTATAAACTAGTGTCTCATAGGACTAATGAACGTAAGACATCGACATGATTCCATATATGAAAAAATTCGTAGCAGACCCTTAAAGCATGTAATCTGTAAACATTTTTAACGTATAAAAAGATTTTAAAAAGTAATCTTCTAAGTCCATTTATAGATCCCTCTCCGGAAATTTACTTGAAATGAATTATGACACATACATATTGTGATAAGTACTCGGAATAGGCGAATAGTATACTTTAACGTTTTTTTTAGTTTAAAACAATGTTTGTCATGTCTGTTCTATCTTTTGAGAAATTTCTATTATATTTACAACCAACTACCCTCCTGTAGAACTATCATATTTTAAGTTGTTTTAATACGGAGTAAAAGTAAAAAGTTTACACTATAAACTACGAGTATATTTATATAAATTTATATTTTTTAACCATGAAAATAGAAGAAAAACTACTACAACTACATACAAACATTTTAAACATACAACATTGTTTTTACTGCTTTGAATTTTCAAGTGAATCATATAAATAATTTATATAGATCTATAAAGAATGTATAAAGAAAAGTTAAAAATACTCGTTCCATGAATTCAAAAAAAAAGAAAAACAAGAGTTAAAAACTAATAAAAAACAAGTGAAACGACATATTTTTAAGAAAGGAAAAAAGAAGAATAAAACGAAAATTTTATCAAACTACAAAAAGAGAAATATAATAAAAATTTACTTTTTAAGGATTAACTAGTTACAACATTTTATTGGGATTTAGAAAAGGTATGTACAATACAAAAAAAAAAATAAATAGAAAAAAACTTATTTCTAGCCATAAATAAAAAAATATTGGCTCTAACTTATAAGTAATATCAATTACACAATATAAAGTTGTATTTTTGTAAAAAAAATATATAATACAAGCCATGAAGTGTTTGATTAAAATGGTTTAAATATCGTACGAACACCATGAAAACCTTTAATTAAAAATGTATTTAACAGTTAATAGATTTTGTTGTTAGACTGGTAGACAGTAGACAGACGTTTTGGACTACATTTGAAAATATCTAACATACATATTTCAAAATCGAAAGTTTAATTGCCTACAAATAAATACCTTTAGTTACCCTCGTCCAATTACTGCTGTTCAAATAAAAACTACCTACTTACATACTTACTTATATCGTCAGTCGATTTATCCTTCTCCCCACCCTCACTAGTAATTGTTAAATCGCATTTATTCGTTGTAAGGATATGTGTTTTTCTGTGCTTTGGGTCTGTGCATGTTCTATTTACCTTTAGTTAGGAATTC
Organism: Lucilia cuprina; assembly: GCF_022045245.1. NCBI lineage: Eukaryota > Metazoa > Arthropoda > Insecta > Diptera > Calliphoridae > Lucilia > Lucilia cuprina. The sequence continues at coordinate 20,430,122 of NC_060952.1, forward strand.
AAACAATTAGGCGTTTCTTTTATTTTTGTATTTTAGTTTGGTATCTTTATTAACGGATTGACCTATATTATTTTATTGATATGTGGGACAAGTTAAATAGACTTCAGGTCAATCTTGATTAATGTTAAAATTAACAATAAATTTGATTTCTCTAGATACAGTTATTCGTTGAATCTGGTAGACAAAATTCAAAAAAAAAAACTGTTGACTAAAGGAAATCATTTTTTTTATTAAATTTTAAAAAGTTTATATCTATGTTTATAACATATCGAAATATTGATCGCAGAGCTAATATATCCATTACTTTATATATTATACTAGCTTATACCAGGTGTGCTTCGCTACCATCATAATCAAAACAAATATTTATTAAGTTATTAAACTACAATAGATTTCCAGATTAACAATATTTTACATGAGATATGTCATGCAAATTATTGCAAGCTCGTCAATTTCTATATATCTTTGAAAAATGTTGAATTATCTAACGGTTTTCAAGATATACGAAATTTTGTATTTAATTCATGTGGTGCCAAGCCCCCATTGAAAGTCCGCCCGTTATTTTCTAAATGTCAAAGTTCTTTAAGTAAAATTTAAAGAGACTAGTTTTAATAGTTTCTCAGTTATATGAGTTTTTTATTTTATTCACATGGGGGCTCCAATCCCTCCAGATGAAAGTCCGCTCTTTTTCCTCAAACATGTTTAGATGAATATTAAAGTTCTACGTGAAAAATTTTAAAAATTTTGTTACTTGAGTTTTCCAGATAAAAAAAATTTTGTATATAATTAATATGGGAGGTTCCGCTCCCCTCTTGGGTAGTCCTCCAATTTATTACCCAAAATATTTTCATGGATGTTAAAGTTATTTATGCAAAATTTTATGATTCTAACTGTAATAGTTTCCAAGATAAACGAGTTTTTGTATTTAAATTATATGGGAGTGCCACGCCCTCTAATGCTAGTCCGCCCACTTTTTATCGCAAATAATCATAAAGTGGCTCCGACAAAATTTGAGGGCTCGAACTGTTATACTATCCCAAATACACGGATTTTATATTTTCTTAATCTGGGCGTGGCTCCTCGCCCACCTGAAATTTCCAGGCATACAGGAATACGCTATGAAAATTTTAAGAAAATCTGTTCAGCCGTCTAGTTCAAACATCGATTTGGTTGATGTCAGATATCCATAGTAAAATGAAATTTTTGCCATATTTGAAACAGCGCCAAAACAACTTTATTTACAAAATCTTGTACGTCAGCTTGTTTTACCTTTAAAATAAAGGTTTACAATCCGAGATATCTTCAATTTAGTTGGCGCTGTTATTACGTTAGGATAAGGTCCAAAAATTTCATTATGCAGGTCACTACATCTTAAATCGTGACGGAGAATTTCTGAGCTCATATTCGGATTTAGCGTAGCTCATTTCTTAAAAAAAAATACACTTTGGTCTCTGGATTAAAGAATTTTGTTTTTTCAAACTTCAGAACACGATATTGTAATTGTGATGGAAAAGTCTATTAGTTAGTTTTAAAATAAATGTTTACAATCTGAGATATCTACTTTATTCTTTGGAATATCAAAAAGGACCAAAAATTGCGTTTAACTGGTTACAATACCTTGTAACGTGATGATGAAATTCTGACATGATATTCGGATTTTGCAAAAAAGTACTCTTGGGTTTTTCAAACTTCAGCACATGATATTTCGTTTCACTGTTTTGATGGAAATTCTAAGATCAGAATCGGATTTAGATTCAATCGTTTAGAAAAGTATAACTTGGACTAAGGGTTTTGAATTTTGTCGGCCTGTGTAATTCAAGAAAATTTGTTGTATGATCTCTTGTTACACCAAAGGCGGATGAAAATTGTTGAAATCGGTATAACATTACAACTAACAGTCATACAACTCGGCCAGTAAATATCGGTTTTTAGCTCAAAGTTGTGTGTCTGTTCAAAAAATCATAGATCTTAAATTTATGTATTTAAGTCTAATTCATACTATAGATTTTCATAACGATCAGATACCATTTGTTCAAAAAATTATAGAACTTAAATCTATGTATTTAAGTAAGTCTAATTCATTCTATAGATTTTCATAACGATCAGATACCATTTTACCCACAGATCCTTTGACACACATATGTTAAAATTTTTCTTACATAAGTTTCATATGAACATTTCTGAAATTTTAGTTTTAAATCTTAAATGTAAAATGTATTTTTAAATCGCCCCTATACAAATTTTCAATGCAATTGTATTAAAAAATGCGTGTATAAAGTCTATAATAAATTTCTATTTAAATATATGAAAAGATCGAAGAGATAAAATTAATTGAGATTTTATAACAAGTTATTATAGTAAATTAAAAATATATAGAAAAACAAATCAACTTTTCCCAGTGAGTAAATTATTAAAATATTAATATTCAATGTCTGGTTGTTTTTTATTCCAACAATTAATTTATAGTTTTTATATAGAAATTTTATTTTAGTCGGCAGTATATCTCTCGGTTAAACGATAACCAAAGGTTGAGATATTGACCCTTTTATATTTTTGAATGAAATTAAAGTGTTGTTTCTAGATAACTATATTTTGTTTTTGTTACATTAACAAACTACAATTAAAATTTGCAGCCAAACTACTCGTACGTTATCTAGAAACAGCACATTTTAAATTTTATTCAGGCTTGAGTTTATTGGAAAAAAATTTCACTGTTCAATGACAGGATTTGAAATCATAACTGGAACCTGTAGAAAATTTATTAATTTAGTGATAACTTCAACATTTCGACTAATATTAATAATATTTAAAGTATATTTTTTTAAGTTACATGTATAGAATAAAGAAACGAAGATAGTAATCTCCATGTCGCTAGCTTTTGCAACTAATTATAATAACAATTTGTATATATATATATATAAAAAATATACACATTTTTATATTTAGTATAGGGTTTGTTACGATTTAATTAAATATAAGTGCAAGTAAGAGACAAAATCCCAGCAAAAATAAAACAAAGTACTTTTAAAAAAGTAACATTTATCACCACTTCAAAAGTAGATCTATGTGAATTTTTACCTTCTGTGGAAGTGATGTTTATTGACTTCCAAAGAAGCAAAAAGTATCCTTTTTTAATTGAAGATATATTTTTTGTACTGAAATTGTATTCTATAATAAACAAATTTCACTTGCTAATAACTTTCAAAAAATGACTACAGACGTAGTACATTTGGAATCAAATTAAAAAGACATCTCTCCTATGACAAGCCTGTGTTAAAATCATCACGTCTTTAGATCTTTTTCAGTACTTCCATGGAGTAAATTCTACTTCTTTTTCGCTTTATTGGAATTTTTTTTTTTGCTGGAAATATGAAGATTCCTATGAAGATTTTTAGAAAATGGACTTTTTGGGTTTTTATGATGTGGAGCCACCATAATGATAATAATATACATATATATGTTTTTATAGTTTTCATATGTGTATACACAAATATAACCGCACGTCTTTTGTACATATAATTTCAACAAAGGAAATACATTAATTGTCACTATAGTTTGTGTGTATGTTTTTTTTATATTTGTGCTAGAAATTAATGACAATAAAAAACATGTTAGAAAGTCGAGCATGACCGATCATATGATACCCTACACAAGTTATGTGTAAATAAATAAATATGAATTATTTTTAATGTTGCATTACACCAATTATACACAATATACCCGGGGTTTGTGCTGATGTTTGTAACGCACAATAATATTGTTTCTTCACTAAACTTAAAATATACCAATCGGCTGATCTGAATTGATTAATCTATGTCCTTCCGTCTGTCCTTGTCAAACTACAGGTCAACATTTTTAAGATAATTAAAATGAAATATGGTAAGTGGTCTTCTATTGTCCTTGAAAACTATTAAAATTTATTGAAAATGTATAAATCGGTCCATCATTTCATCTATCTCCCAAGCAGTATTGCCAAAACCTAATTTGGAAAAAGTGCTAGAATTATTTTTTTAATGATAGAAAGTGCTAAAAATAAAGAAAAAAATACTAGAAAAAAAGGTGATAAGAAAATATTGTTTGTTTTTCATATATAATGGGACGAGTTTAACACAAATTGAACCACTACCATATATCCTACCGAGGCACCCAAATTTATATATAGATTTTTTTTCGATTTTTACTTTATCAATCCCAAAAAGGAGATTTTCGAATTCGATCTTTTAGAATTTTTCTAAAATTGCTCTGTTTTTTGTACTTTTTTCAACTGCATAAATAAAGGTTTTAGCTAAAAGCGCAAATCTACCAAATCCACTTATTTTGGGATGATTTAAATACGGAATTAAAAAATGTTAAAATTTCTACTAAAAACCAGTGAAAAATATATGAAATTTATCGAAACAAAGCAACTGAACCCCCGAAAGAGATCGTATTGATTGATCGGTTTGTAATCAAAATGAAGGTCACAATATTGAAGAACATTTAGAGCAATATGGTACTTAATCTACTTTGTCCTATGGACGAAGCCTATTAAAATTTCTTAAGTGTTAAGGTCCATTATTTCACATAGCTTTTATATAATTAATTTGAGCTTATAATAAGGTTTACCATTCTTGGATCAAAATTTGACAGAGGAATTTAGATTTCAATAAAATAGTAAGTAGTAGTTCTTTACTATCCTGGCATTTTAAAGCAAGTTTGAAGGACCCCTTGTAGTGGGTATTATGGTCAAATATAGTCTGAACCTTATACAATTAAGTGGAGAATTACTTCCCATAAAGCTTATTTAAGGATAATTTCATTGCTATCCTGATATTTTAAAGCAACTTATTAGCTATAAAGCCATAATCTGAAGGAAACCTTATATGGAGGCTAGGTGAAATCATGGACCGATACTAAACAAACTACATTATTTAAACATATTTGTATAGCCTTTAGCTCGTTCAATAGACAGACAAACATGGCTAGATCGTTTTAGTATCTAATAAATCTTAGATTATTATTTCAATGTGTTACAAACGGAATGACAGAAACTATATATCCTTCAATTTTTTTGATAGTGAGTAAAAAAAAGTAATAAATGTCGCGTGTACATATTAACATACATACATACGTATGTATAAAGTAAATAAACACTTACGTAACTTTATATATGTCTATGTTTATATAGTATATATTAAAACCTTAATATAGAGTTATATTGCGACGATTCCTTCATAATCACCATATTCATAACTGTTTAAAGTTTATTCCGAATCACCACTTATATATTTTTATATGGGTGAAATCGTAATGTTAAGAAAACATTTGTGGAAAATCTCATTAGCTTATTCCAGACCAATGAAAAAACCGGCATAGCTAAATGGATCGATAATCAACATAGCCTCAACTTAACTTCTAATGTCATTGTATTTTCATCTAAATACAGAAAGCATTCTTAAATATTTCTCCATTATTAAATGACTATAGACAGACATTTCAAACTGTAAAAGGGCTTATAAGCAAAAATTAACTCTACTCAAGAACTGTCAAACAAAATGGTTCCTTTTTAATTCAATATTCTGTATATAATGTAAATTTAGTTTATTTTCTTTGAATCTTTTAATAGTTCATTAAAAAATCTAATCCCTGAAGTATACCACGTATATTATTAATGTTTTTTTTTTTTTTTTTAATTATTCTAGCTGTGATTCATTGTTTTCTATAGTTGAATTAAAATTAATTTGATAATTTGTTAACTTTAACCCTCATTTTCACCACCATTTATTCTTCTTGTTAGGAACTTTTTTTTGAGAACTTTCAATAAGTCTTTATGTAAAAGAATAATTAGAGATTGTAAAAATAGGGGTAAATGAATAAAATATTGTGTAAAATAAAGAAAGTGTAGTCATTTACATACATACATATATATAAGGGTGTCTGATTATTTGACTTTTTTTTCGAATGGTTCGAATATAAGACATATAAAAAACCGGTTAATAATGTTCAAATTTTTGTACATTTGAAGTTTATAGACTACTAAATGGCTGAAGCTATTTTCTAAAATTTACATAGTGTATTCTTGTATGTCTGGAAGAGGAATACACTCTGAAATTTTAAGAGGGCGAGGAGCCACGCCCATATTACGAAAATATTTAATCAGTATATATGAGATTACAGTTAAAGTCCTAACATTTTGTGGGAGCCATTTTAGTGTTAATGTGTTTTTTAGGGGGCGTGGCACCTCCCATATAAATTATATGCAAGCATTAATTTATCTAGAAAACTATTACAGTAAAAATCTGAAAATTTCGTGTGAAGAAATTTTAAAATTCATGTAAACATTTTGACTAATAAACTGGTGAACTACCAATGAGTGGGTCGGCACCTCCCACTATTAAAGATAAAATCTTAAAATTTTGCATGAAGAACTTTAAAATACATGTAAACATTTTTGGTAATAAATTGCCCGGTTGCCAATTAGAGGAGCGTCACCTTCCATAAGTATTAAATACATACATAATAGAACTATTTTCACCAAATTTTGCACAAAAAACTTTAATATTTATTATTTTGGAGAAAAAATGGCGGACTTTTGTCTAGGGGTCTAGGTACCCAGATATCAAATAAATAGAAAAAATCCTATATATAAGAAACTGTAAGTCTTAGATTCTTCGAATTAAAAAAAAAAACTAAATACGAAACGCACAAAACCAACAGACATTTAAACAAACGAAATACACAAAAAAAATAAAAACTAAACACACAACGCAATGAAACCAATATATATCCACCCATACATCTTTTTTCCAATAAACAGTGTTGTTGTTGCTTATTTATCAAAGCATGAAAGCATAAACAGTGTTGTTGTTGCTTATTTATCAAAGCATGAAAGCATTTTCTTTTTTTATGAAATTTTCAGAGGTTGTCTTAGATTTTTCCTCATATATCCGCCATTTATAGACCGATTTTGCTGATTTTAAATGTCTAATAGAATTATTAAAGATTGGGATATCGCAGATGTCTGGGGTCTTCTAAAAACTGATTTCAATAAACGGGCGCATGTTACATTGGTGAAACCTCCACCTTGGTGTTATTGCAATCCCGAGGAATAGAGGGGTTTTCCAATACCTCTAGTCAGGCTGGGACTAAAAAATTGTTTACAGTCTACTGCCTGGCTTAGTCCTTGCATAGATTGAAAAGAGGTCAAACCACAGCACCGCATAATCTGGTACTACGGGAGGCCAGTTGCCCACAGGACTATGTCCTGGCTAGTCAGTTGGTTGAAGTTCCTTCGGGATTCACGTATGTGTCGTATAAATGAGATGTGTGCTAGTTTGTATGATGAAGAATGAAAGGTATCATATACAAACGATACCATTGAATTTTACTTCCTTGTCCAGATATGTTCAGAGTACACTCTGTTCATATCAGAATTACCACAGTGTGTCTCTGTGAGTAAGAACATAGTCTCGGCTTATTTGATAGATTCGTACTTCGGTCACCGGTTACGTCTCTAGGTGCTGTTGCCTAATCAACAGAAGCCATTCCATCATCGTGGTTGTAAATGGAAGTGATGTTTTAAATCTCGGAAGTTAAGCAACGGGGCAGCAATGGTCAAAGATAAAATAGCTCGAGTACTTCAGAAAAGTGCTTGTATGTAGACCGAGCCAATCCATGTACAAAAATTACGACCTGAGTTCTTTATTGAAGGATTCAGGGGCGATGGTAGACCGTTGTTAAGTCTACCCAGTGGATGAAAAAGACCACCGCAAACACATACAGACAGAAAGGCAGACAGACAAACGGACTTGGCTTAATCGTCACCTATCACGGTCCAGAATACATAGACTTTATTGTAGAAATTTCAATGACAAACTTATATATGCCCTTCACACGAAGGTGAAGGGTATAAAAACAGAATTTAAACCCCCCCTCCCCTCAAATGATCGAGCTAGATTCACAGTTGAGCTTGTTATTAAAAAAACTAAAAAATACAATTAAAATTTATGTTTCAATTTGTCTAATAAAACATGGCCCGAACTAATGTTTAACCTTAATTATAGCTTATTCTATTAGAAATTTCAACATTTCCCTGAAATGTTTGCTCCAAATTTAAAATATTCTTCTAAAAATGGTTTTTCAAAAAATGTATTATTTTTGTCCTATATATCTAAAATAAAAATTCACCAAAATCTTATTAAGTTATCTAATAAATGACTAAAAAACCATAATCTTGAAAAACTATAGTACTATATTTTATAATAATTTTTTTAAGAATATTACAATATATTTTTTTATTATTTTTATTGTTCTTGTCCCAGAGTCATTATTGTTTTATGATTTTATTAAATGAGAAATTGGACAGGTGTTCAACGAAAAATAGAAAAATATATTTGTAGTATCTACATCTATATACAATATTTTAACTTTTTTTAGTCATTCTGCTACACCTAAAAACCACCTGAATGTTTTTTTTATTATTTTTTTTCTGTAAAAAATGACAAAAAAAACTTTTCAAGATAAGAAATTAAATAGTAATATTAAACAAATAAAAGCGTCAGAGAGAAACAAAAATTCGTGTACTATTTGTAATCAATACTCGGAATATGTTCCATTAAAACATTTAGAAACAAATGCAGATAACTAAAACATTTTTTGGCGTAAGTGGATTAGATAAGATTTGTGTCGATATCGCGTTTAAGCACTATAATTTTTTCATTCAAATTCGCCAATATTCAATCAGTCAAAATCAGTTGCAATTCAAACCGTGTTAACGACAATTTGAAGAATTCATTTGTAAATAGTTTAAAGATAAATTGTTTAATAAAATTCTTATATTTCCTTTGAGGAAAATAAACAGATAGAAAAAATGAAAATATTAAATATTTTTGCATTTACATGTCTTCTGGTAACAGGTACTAATAGTTAAAACTAACATGAAATGGTTGTTAGAAAAAAATTATATTATTTTCAAAATGGAAAATTTTTACGTTTAATTAACATAAATTTGTAACTAAAAAACATTTGTGCATTTTTAATTAAGTGGTCATTGCAGTTGTAATAAATTCTATTTCTAATAATGAACTAAAATTAAAAGAGTTGTTTTGTGGTGGCATTAATAAAAAATTAATTTTAATTTAACAAATAAGAGATATTCAGCTATACTTAATTCTATATAGCCACTAATAATAAATGTGTTGTAAATATAAAATGAAGAATGTCCTATTTTCGAACATATGCGGTTGATGGGTCTTATTTTCTTTACTAGTGTAAAAATTTAAGTCCAATCGTAGCCTGTGCCGGAAATCGAGTGAAAAGTGTAAAATTAAGTAAATAATAAAACTTTTTTCGATTTGTTTAAAAATGTTGGCATTAAAATTATTTCTTCCTAAAATCGTCGAAGAAAAAAAAGTACCAAATATTTTACTGATTCAGGACTCTAAATGGCGAAAAAGTACCGAAAACATTCCTTTTAAATATTTTCGTTCATTCAGTGAAGAACAAAAAAGTACAAAAAAATTCACTCCTATAGATTTTGATTTCATCAGGTTTCTATATGTTTAATTTTATGTCTCTAGTTTCAATAATTCAGAAAATCAAAAAATTAATAATTGAAGAGCGAAAAAGTACCAGAACATCCCTTTTAAAGTCTTTAGAAAATCAAACAAGTGCCATTTAAATGACGAAAAAGTACCCGTTCATTCAGATATCTAGATTCAACATTGTGGGTTAAATATTATAATATTCTAAAAGTACCAACAAATTTACTCTTAAATATTTTTACTAGCTATACCCAGTATGCTTTGCTACCCTAAAAGCAAAATAAATAAAAAACCTGCTTAATAATTTTGATGATTCTAATAGTTTTCCAGATATATTATTTGTAAAAAATTTAATTGTTTACCAGATATACGAAATTTAGTTTTTAATTTATATAAGAGGTTTCAAGACCCCATTTAAATTCCTTCCGTTATTCTCTAAATGTTCAATGTCAGTGTTCTTCATGTATAACTTGAAGATTCTAGCTATACAAGTTTCTCAGATATACGAATTTTTCTTATGGGGACTCACACTCCGTAATTTTTTTCTCCAAAATGTTCAAATATATATAATAGCTCCTTTTGCAACATTTGAAGAATATTGTTCTAGTAGTTTCCCAGATATACAAAATTTTTTTTAATTCATATCGGGCGGACGCTCGTTATTCTTTTAATGTTCAAATGAATGTAAATATCCTTCAATTAAAATTTGCAGATTCTAGCACTAATAGTTTCTCAGATATACGAATTTTTCTATTCAATTTGAGGCTCCAAGCTCCCCATGATGAAAGTCCGCTCTTTTTTCTTCAAAATGTACAAAACAGTATTGAAGTTCTTGATGCAAAATTCGAAGAATTTAGTTCTATTAGTTTCCCATATAAACGAATTTTAATATTTTATTAAAATGGGTGGTGCCAGACTACCCATGAGGGCACCAATTTATTTCCCAATATGGCATCTATTAGTTTCCCATATAAACGAATTTTAATATTTTATTAAAATGGGTGGTGCCAGACTACCCATGGGGGCACCAATTTATTTCCCAATATGTTTACATGAATGTTTAAGTTACTCTTGTAAATTTTTAAGATTCTAAATGCAATAGTTTCCAAGATTACCGAATTTTTGTATTTTATTTATGTGGGAGGAGCCACGCTCCCTAATGCTAATTCCCCCACTTTTTGTCCTAAATAACCATATTGACACTAAAGTAGCTCCGACAAAATTTGAGGACTCGAAATTCCAAAACAAAAAGAAGCGTATTGTTCCATCCATATAGAGAGAGAACACAATGAAAATTTCAAGAAGATCGGTTCAGTAGTTTAGCTTCGTATAAGATACAAACAAACAAATAAACATACATAGACTTTTATATACATATGTAGATAGATTCTATTAGGATCAAGTATAATATTGCAGAAACCCCAAAAAGTAGCAATTAAAGAATGAAAAAGTACCAGCACATCCCCAATATAATAACTTATAATATACAAAAAACTCCTTTGCAACACCCATAAATATTGATCCTAAACCCACCTTGAAGTATACCAATGGGTTCAGAATCACTATTGATTTAGCAATGTCCGTCCGTATGTGTGTGGGTCCATGCAAACCTTGTGTGCACTATTCGCAATTTTCAAAATAATTTGATGTATCTTTTAATCCAAGAACATATCATATTAAAAATAACAAAAATCGTCCCAATTATTTGTATAACTCCCATACGACCGTACCTCTCGAAAGGTGCTTTTGAGCTCATCAATATGTTCAATGTTCTTGTATCTATTCAAAAATTGGCAAAACTTAGTTTTATAAAAGTATATATGATATTGCTGATTTAAGTAATGATCGGATCTCTATTGACCCTATTCCACATAAAATGGCTAGATTGTCAAAATTTACTTATAAACACTAATACCATGATAATATTATGCATAATAACTAACGCAAACATAAATCTCTTCGGTTCTGTTCTGTTGTATGCTGGCTAGGTAAAATAATGGACTGATTATACCGATTTTAAGTAGACATCTTGGGTCTTGGGTCAAAAAAGTATTTTTCACTTGCTTTACATAGACATTCGGCAAGAGAGGTGGACTCTACATCCTCGACTCAAAAAGCGATTCTACATCCATTGGTATACTTTAAGGTGCGTATGTTTGTGTGTTACAAACATCAGCACAAATCCATTGTACCAACTACACTAAATTGATGTAGGGTATAAACATCAAATGACCCTGAAATTATACTAATTATTGGTAAATATTTTATTAATTTATCATGTTATCGAACCGTGATAAATGACTTACAATAATTTAACAACAACACAACTCCAACACATACATATGTAAATGGAAATATTTGTATTTATTCTCAAACAAAATGAAAGATGTGCTAAACAATGAAATTACAATATTAAATAATTTTAATAAATTAGAAAGTTAGAGGAAGTAAAAACGTTTTTATAATATTACGCAAAAAAAATATTAGCATAGTTTAAGGAGTATAAGGTAATATAATAAAAATGTATGACAACTAAATAATAGCAATATTTAGGTTAAAAAAGGGTTATTAATACGCTAACTAAAAAAAAAAACTAAAATTGTATACTAACTATTTAACTAATATAATTGTTGCCGTTATATTTTACTTGTTATTTTAACATTAACATGTTAACTACAATGAAAATACAAAAAAAAGAAAGGGTGTGAAGTTAAATTCGTCGGCCAGATACGTCCCACAACACATTTGTCAAATACGTTCCACATACTGTAAAATTCGTTTTCAAATTAAATTAATTGATTTTTT